>NC_074665.1:81338473-81360973 GCF_029448725.1 Salvelinus fontinalis
CGCTCCTCCCCCATCTCACCCCTGACTGGGTAAGAGGGCCCTCTAGGCCACTCTTCTCAGTAGGTGGTGCGTTAGTGTCCCTGTCTCTCTGCCCTGAGTGGCGTGCTAGAGACCATGTTACCCAGCATTAGGCTAGTACACTTTGTTACAGCTCTGGTAGCTAAGACAACTTCATGTTATTAACTGCATTAGCCCCTTAAGACTCCTGTCAAGGCTTTTCTACTCCTGTATGGATTTTATCCACATTTCAACTGTGCAGCCTCCTCCATACCCTGTCTCACTCAATCTTTCAAGCTCTCTATCTTTCTTTCCCCTTCATTTTGCTCTTCGACTCATTACATTACATGACACACTATATTCACACACACACAGGCCTCATCCTGGACATACCCTCACACACCCTCTAAATAAGCAGGCCACTGAGGCCAGTAGTTGGATCATGAATCAAGAAGTGTCAATTGGAGCTGAGAAGACAGAGGAGTGTTGTGGCCGAATGGAACAGAATTTCCCAACTGTAGAAATTCAAATTCAAACGGGTCAGCTGGATTCAAAACGGACATAGAGACATTTAGTCACTGTTTACCTTATAAGGCACCCCCACCCCCTCCGCTCCTGCAAAAGAAAACCATTTCAGCAGTGTGTGTAGCAGTGTACAGGCTGCATCACAGCATTCCATAGTTGTGACACTTTATAAAAGTCTTAAAGACTATGTATGTGGGCAGGAGGTGAAAAGTAAGAGTATCTGTTGAAGGACTCCATATACAGCAATAATAAAACATGACATTTTTAATTTGTTATATTTATCCTATATTTAACTAAGCAATGTTGTGGAGCAGGTAAAGGAAAGGAGATGATAGTGGTGTTGACCAGCACACTGGATTCCAGAGGTCAGAGCCAGTTAGAGAACCAATATAAAGATTAAGACAAACCCTTTCATGCTGCCACGAGGTCAAGGTTGAAAAACTGTTCTGCTCAGTGCTGTTGCAATCTGTAAAAATGATGAAACCATGGCCACAGTTGGAGAAAGGTTCGAAGGACCCACCCTCCACCCCAAGAAAACTCTGGTGATTGTGATTCTGGCTTATGGTTACTATATAACTTGGATCTGCTTGTTCATTGGCCTGCCATTTAATTCTGCTCTGTTGAGAAGTGGGACAGTATGTGCACTGAGTAGAACACACCAAGGGGGAATTCTTGACTAAGTTATCCAATAGCAGGACATATATTCACACAAACATGGTATACAAACAAGGTATACAACAATGTTCTCACAATATGGTAAAATATGTACTTGTATAACACAAACACACAAACCAATGTATTACACCAGTGTACTGTATAGAAGCCAGTGGTGTCTATATGGAGCTCAGCAGAAAGCAGACGTGACAACAAACAGAGTGTGTGTCCTGTGTGATGCAGGCCAGGGGGACGCTTCAACGTCCTGCTCAATATGAAAGTCCTGACGGCATGAACCACAGCAGACCAATGGAAGCATCGACCGGGACCACTGCCAAGCTCTGAAGTGAGTGAGAGAGAAAGAAAGAAAAGAGAAACAGAAGGAGAGAGAGAAGTGGAGGGAGTGAAATAAAACATTGAGGGAGAGAGAAAAGAAAGAGAGAGAAGAGTGGAGGGAGCGAAAGAAAACAGAGAGAGGGGAGACAGAAGGATAGGGAGAGGTGGATATGGATGGGGAGACAGAGGGAGAGGCAGTTAGAGAGGTGGATAGGGAGGGGGAGACAGAGGGAGAGAGATAGATAGGGAGGGGGAGACAGAGGGAGAGAGATAGATAGGGAGGGGGAGACAGAGGGAGAGAGAGAGGGAGAGGTGGATATGGAGGGGAAGACAGAGGGAGAGGGAAAGATGGATAGGGAGGGGGAGACAGAGGGGGAAACAGAGGGAGAGGGAGATGTGGATAGGGAGGGGGAGAAAGAGGGAGAGAGAGATGGATAGGGAGGGGAGACAGAGGGAGAGGGAGAGAGATAGGTGGATAGGGAGGGGAGACCGGGAGAGGTGGATACGGAGGGGAAGACAGAGGGAGAGAGAGAGATGGATAGGGAGGGGGAGAAAGAGGGAGAGAGAGATGGATAGGGAGGGGAGACAGAGGGAGAGGGAGAGAGATAGGTGGATAGGGAGGGGAGACCGGGAGAGGTGGATACGGAGGGGAAGACAGAGGGAGAGGGAGAGATGGATAGGGAGGGGGAGACAGAGGGGGAGACAGAGGGAGAGGGAGATGTGGATAGGGAGGGGAGACAGAGGGAGAGGGAGAGAGAGAGGTGGATAGGAAGGGGAGACCGGGAGAGGTGGATAGGGAGGGGGAGACAGAGGGAGAGGGAGATGTGGATAGGGAGGGGGAGACAGAGGGGGAGACAGAAGGAGAGAGGGATGGATAGGGAGGGGAGACAGAGGGAGAGAGAGGGAGAGGTGGATATGGATGGGGAGACAGAGGGAGAGAGAGAGGGAGAGGTGGATATGGATGGGGAGACAGAGGGAGAGGGAGAGGGAGAGGTGGATATGGATGGGGAGACAGAAGGAGAGAGATAGGGTGAGATAGAGTTGTATAGGGAGGGGGAGACAGAGGGAGAGGTGGATAGGGAGGGGGACACAGAGGGAGAGGGAGAGGTGGATAGGGAGGGGAGAAAGAGGGAAAGGGAGAGAAAGAGAGAGGTGGATAGGGAGGGGGAGACAGAGGGATGGGTGGATAGGGAGGGGGACAGAGGGAGAGGTGGATAGGGAGGGGGACAGAGGGAGAGGGAGAGGTGGATAGGGAGGGGGACAGAGGGAGAGGGAGAGGTGGATAGGGAGGGGGACAGAGGGAGAGGGAGAGGTGGATAGGGAGGGGAGACAGAGGGATATGAAGCAGCCTTCAGAACAAAATTCCTCTGGTTCAGCTGGTTCAACTAGTATGGTCTATGCCTTCTCCTACCTGCTACCTGCAGAGTACCTGATGGACAGTTTACAGCCCACTGGCACCATAGCTGCCCGTCAAACTGCCCCTCAAACACCCTTGTTTTAAAAAAAAGGTTGGTGTTTGACTGGACAAGCTGTACTAAATTCAAGCCTTGGCATGTTTCTTTTTCTTCCACAGTAGCCCCAAGACCAAAACAGCATGTCTGTCTGTCTGTCTAGCTGCCAGCTACAGGCATAAACCAGTCAAATATGGAAGCAAGGCCTGTTTCTGTGCACCCTTGTCCATCACTTCCAAAGCCTCTTGGATTGAATGGCCTTGGATAACACAGGACATATCTGTATGCCAGTTGGGAAGAGAGCATAAAAGAGATAGAGAGTCCTGTAGGAGCTTGGTTAGTGTCGTGTCAAACTGCTTGTTTGTGTTAAACAGTATACCTCCCCTGGACCTCTACATGGGCTCTGTTTACCAGATGGCTGCATGATTTTTTATTTATTTGACCTTTATTTAACCAGGTAGGCCAGTTGAGAACAAGTTCTCATTTACAACTGCAACCTGGCCAAGATAAAGCAAAGCAGTGCGACACAAACAACAAAGAGTTACACATGTGATAAACAAACGTTCAGTCAATAGCACAATAGAAAATCTATATACAGTGTGTGCAGGTGTAGTAAGATTAGGGAAGTAAGGCAATAAATAGGCCATAGTGGCGAAATAATTACAATTTAGCATTAACACTGGAGTGATAGATGTGTAGAAGATGATGTTCAAGCAGAGATACAGGGGTGGAAAGGAGCAAAACAAGTAATAATAATATGGGGATGAGGTAGTTGGGTGGGCTATTTACAGATGGGCTGTGTACAGGTACAGTGATCGGTAAGCTGCTCTGACAACTGATGCTTAAAGTTAGTGAGGGAGAATTCTCCAGCTTCAGTGATTTTTTGCAATTCGTTCCAGGCAATGGCAGTAGAAAACTGGAAGGAAAGGCTGCCAAAGGAGGAGTTGGCTTTGGAGATAACCAGTGAAATATACCGGCTGGAGATTATCGTTTTAGGGATAGGGGGCAGCATTTTCACTTTGGATGAATAGCATGCCCAGAGTGAACTGCCTCCTACTCTGTCCCATATGCTAATATATGCATATTATTATTAATATTGGATAGAAAACACTCTGAAGTTTCTAAAACTGTTTGAATTATGTCTATGAGTATAACATAACTCATATGGCAGGCAAACTTCCAAACAGGAAGTGGAAATTCTGAGGCTGATCGATTTTCAACTCATCGCCTATTGAAAACACTGTAGGATATGATTTGTTTGCACTTCCTACGCCTTCCACTAGATGTCAACAGTCTGTAGAACGTTGAATGAAGCTTCTAGTGTGATGTGGGGCCGGATGGGAACTGTTTCAGTCAGTGGTCTGGCAGAATGCCAGTTCTTTATCATGCGCATTCCACATGATATCTCCTTGCGTTCCATTACTTCTGTAGACACAAAGGAATGCTCCGGTTGGAATGTTATTGGATATTTATGATAACAACATCCTGAAGATTGATTCTCTAATTAGTTTGACAAGTTTATTCGATCTGTAATATAACTTTTTGAAGTTTTCATCCGAGTTCGCCAGGACTTGCGCGAGCATTTGGACATGTGTACTAAACGTGCTAGCAAAAGTAGCTACTTGGACATAAATACCGGACATTACTGAACAAAACAACAATTTATTGTGGAACTAGGATTCCTGGGAGTGCATTCTGATGAAGATCATCAAAGGTAAGGGAATATTTATGATGTAAATTCGTATTTCTGTTGACTCCAACATGGAGGAGAAATGTTGTTTATATCTGAGCGCCGTCTCAGATTATTGCATGGTGTGCTTTTTCCGTAAAGTTTTTTTGAAATCTGACTGAGCGGTTGCATTAAGAACAAGTGTATCTTTAATTCTAAGTAAAACATGTATCTTTCATCAAAGTGTATGATGAGTATTTCTGTTATTAGATGTGGCTCTCTGCAATTTCTCCGGATATTTTGGAGGCATTTCTGAACATGGCGCCAATGTAAACTAAGATTTTTGGATATAAATATGCAGATTATCGAACAAAACATACATGTATTGTGTAACATGCTGTCCTATGAGTGTCATCTGATGAAGATCATCAAAGGTTAGGGATTAATTTAATCTCTATTTCTGCTTTTTGTGACTCCTATCTTTGGCTGTGAAAATGGCTGTGTGTTTTTTGGACTTGGCGGTGATCTAACATGTTGTGTTTTTTAATCGGACACGATTGGTAGATTAACTAGATGTTTATCTTTCATTTGCTGTATTGAACTTGTTAATGTGTGAAAGTTAAATTTTTCCCCAAAATATTTTTGAATTTCCCGCGCTGCCTTTTCAGCGGAATGTTGTCAGGGGTTCCGCTAGCGGAACGCATGGCCTAGAAAGGTTATGCTGCGGGTGGGTGTTGCTCTGGTGTCCAGTGAGCTGAGATAAGGCGGGGATTTACCTAGCAAAGACTTATAGATGACCTGGAGCCAGTGGGTTTGGCGACAAATATGAAGTGAGGGCCAGCCAACAAGAGCATACAGGTCGCAGTGGTGGGTAGCATTTGGGTTTGGTGACAAAACGGATGTCACAGTGATAGACTATATCCAATTTGCTAAGTAGAGTGTTGGAGGCCATTTTGTAAATGACATCGCCGAAGTCAAGGATCAGTAGGATAGTCAGTTTTATGAGGGTATGTTTTTCAGCATGAGTGAAGGAGGCATTGTTACAAAATAGGAAGCCGATTCTAGATTTAATTTTGGATTGGAGATGCTTAATGTGAGTCTGGAAGGAGAGTTTATAGTCTAACCAGACACATAGGTATTTGTAGTTGTCCACATATTCTCAGTCAGAACAGTCTCGTCGATTATAATCACAGCCGTATATATTCCCCCCCAAGCAGACACATCGATGGCCCTGAACAAACTTTATCTGACTCTTTGCAAACTGGAAACCACACACCCTGAGGCTGCATTCATCGTAGCTGGGGATTTTAACAAGGCTAATATGAAAACAAAACTCCCTAAATTCTATCAGTATATCGATTGTGCTACCAGGGCTGGTAAAACCTTGGATCATTGTTATACTAACTTCCGCGACGCATATAAGGCCCTCCCCCGCCCTCCTTTCGGAAAAGCTGACCACGACTCCATTTTGTTGCTTCCAGCCTACAAACAGAAACTAAAACAACAAGCTCCCTCGCTCAGGTCTGTTCAACGCTGGTCCGACCAATCTGATTCCACGCTTCAAGACTGCTTCGATCACGTGGATTGGGATATGTTCCGCATTGCGTCCAACAACAATATTGACGAATACGCTGATTCGGTGAGCGAGTTCATTAGAAAGTGCATTGACGATGTCGTACCAACAGCAACGATTAAAACATTCTCAGACCAGAAACCGTGGATTGATGGCAGCATTCGCGTGAAACTAAAAGCGCGAACCACTGCTTTTAACCAGGGCAAGGAGACCAGAAACATGAACGAATACAAACAGTGTAGCTATTCTCTCCGCAAGGCAATCAAACAAACTAAGTCCCAGTATAGAGACAAAGTAGAGTCGCAATTCAACAGCTCAGACACAAGAGGTATGTGGCAGGGTCTACAGTCAATCACGGATTACAAAAAGAAAACCAGCCCCGTCGCGGACCAGGATGTCTTGCTCCCAGACAGACTAAATAACTTTTTTGCTCGCTTTGAGGACAATACAATGCCACTGACACGGCCCGCTACCAAAACCTGCGGGCTCTCCTTCACTGCAGCCGAGGTGAGTAAAATATTTAAACGTGTTAACCCTCGCAAGGCTGCAGGGCCAGATGGCATTCCCAGCCGCATCCTCAGAGCATGCGCAGACCAGTTGGCTGGTGTGTTTAAGGACATATTCAATCAATCCTTATCCCAGTCTGCTGTTCCCACATGCTTCAAGAGGGCCACCATTGTTCCTGTTCCCAAGAAAGCTAAGGTAACTGAGCTAAACGACTACCGCCCCGTAGCACTCACTTCCGTCATCATGAAGTGCTTTGAGAGACTAGTCAAGGACCATATCATCTCCACCCTACCTGACACCCTAGACCCACTCCAATTTGCTAACCGACCCAATAGGTCCACAGACGACGCAATCGCAACCACACTGCACACTGCCCTAACCCATCTGGACAAGAGGAATACCTATGTGAGAATGCTGTTCATCGACTACAGCTCAACATTTAACACCATAGTACCTTCCAGACCCGTCATCAAGCTCGCTACCCTGGGTCTCGACCCCGCCCTGTGAAACTGGGTTCTGGACTTCCTGACGGGCCGCCCCCAGGTGGTGAGGGTAGGTAACAACATCTCCACCCCGCTGATCCTCAACACTGGGGCCCCACAAGGGTGCGTTCTGAGCCCTCTCCTGTACTCCCTGTTCACCCACGACTGCACGCCTCCAACTCAATCATCAAGTTTGCGGACGACACTACAGTGGTAGGCTTGATTACCAACAACGACGAGACGGCCTACAGGGAGGAGGTGAGGGCCCTCGGAGTGTGGTGTCAGAGGGAGCACCCCCCTATCCACATCGACGGGACAGTAGTGGAGAAGGTGGAAAGTTTTAAGTTCCTCGGTGTACACATTACGGACAAACTGAATTGGTTCACCCACACAGACAGCGTTGTGAAGAAGGCGCAGCAGCGCCTCTTCAACCTCAGGAGGCTGAAGAAATTCAGCTTGTCACCAAAAGCATTCACAAACTTCGACAGATGCACAATCGAGAGCATCCTGTCGGGCTGTATCACCGCCTGGTACGGCAACTGCTCCGCCCACAGCCGTAAGGCTCTCCAGAGGGTAGTGAGGTCTGCACAACGCATCACCGGGTGCAAACTACCTGCCCTCCAGGACACCTACACCACCCGATGTCACAGGAAGGCCATAAAGATCATCAAGGACAACAACCACCCAAGCCACTGCCTGTTCACCCCGCTATCATCCCGAAGGCGAGGTCAGTACAGGTGCATCAAAGCAGGGACAGAGAGACTGAAAAACAGCTTCTATCTCAAGGCCATCAGACTGTTAAACAGCCACCACTAACATTTAGTGGCAGCTGCCAACATACTGACTCAACTCCAGCCACTTTAATAATGGGAATTGATGGAAATTATGTAAAAATGTACCACTAGCCACTTTAATCAATGCCACTTAATATAATGTTTACATACCCTACATTACTCATCTCATATGTATATGTATATACTGTACTCTATATCTACTGCATCTTGCCATCTTTATGTAATACATGTATCACTAGCCACTTTAAACTATGCCACTTTATGTTTACATACCCTACATTACTCATCTCATATGTATATACTGTACTCTATACCATCTACTGCATCTTGCCTATGCCATTCTGTACCATCACTCATTCATATATCTTTATGTACATATTCTTAATCCCTTTACACTTGTGTGTATAAGGTAGTAATTGTGGAATTGTTAGGTTAGATTACTTGTTGGTTATTACTGCATTGTCAGAACTAGAAGCACAAGCATTTCGCTACACTCGCATTAACATCTGCTAACCATGTGTATGTGACAAATAAAATTTGATTTGATTTGAACTGAGAAGTCAGAACCGTCCAGAGTAGTGATGCTGGACGGGCAGGCAGGTGCGGGCAGCTATCGGTTGAAGAGCATGCATTTAGTTTTACCTGCATTTAAGAGCAGTTGGAGGCCATGGAAGGAGTGTTGCATGGCATTGAAGCTCGTCTGGAGATTAGTTAACACAGTGTCCAAAGAAGGGCCAGAAGTAGACATAATGGTGTTGTCTGCGTAGAGGTGGATCAGAGAATCACCAGCAGCAAGAGTGACATCATTGATATATACAGAGAAAAGAGTCGGCCCGAGAATTGAACCCTGTGGCACCCCCATAGAGACTGCCAGACGTCCGGACAACAAGCCCTCCGATTTGAAACACTGAACTCTATCTTAGAAGTAGTTGGTGAACCGGGCGAGGCAGTCATTTGAGAAACCAAGGCTGTTGAGTCTGCCGATAAGAATGCGGTGAATGACAGAGTCAAAACCTTGGCCAGGTTGATGAAGACGGCTGCACAGTACTGTCTTTAATCGATGGCGGTTATGATATCGTTTAGGACCTTGAGCGTGGCTGAGATGCATCCATGACCAGCTCGGAAACCAGATTGCATAGCGAAGAAGGTACGGTGGGATTCGAAATGGTCGGTGATCTGTTTGTTAAATTGGCTTTCGAAGACCTTAGAAAGGCAGGGTAGGAAAGATATAGGTCTGTAACAGTTTGGGTCTAGAGTGTCTCCCCCATTGAAGAGGGGGATGACTGCGGCAGCTTTCCAATCTTTAGGGATCTCAGACGATATGACAGAGAGGTTGAACAGGCTAGTAATAGGGATTGCAACAATTGCAGCGGATAATTTTTAGAAAGAGAGGGTCCAGATTGTCTAGCCCGGCTGATTTGTAGGGGTCCAGATTTCGCAGCTCTTTCAGAACATCAGCTATCTTGATTTGGGTGGAGGAGAAGTGGGGGAGGCTTGGGCAAGTTACTTTGGGGGGTGCAGAGCTGTTGGCCGGGGTAGGGGTAGCCAGATGGAAAGCATGGCCAGCTGTAGAAAAATGCCTATTGAAATTCTCGATTATTGTAGATGTATCAGTGGTGACTGTGTTTCCTAGCCTAGGTGCAGTGGGTAGCTGGGAGGAGGTGCTCTTATTCTTCATGGACTTTACAGTATCCCAGAACTTTTTAGAGTTTGTGCTACAGGATGCAAATTTCTGTTTGAAAAAGCTAGCCTTTGCTTTCCTAACTGCCTGTGTACATTGGTTCCTAACTTCCCTGGCAAGTTGTATATCGCAGGGGCTTTCCATGCTAATGCAGTACGCAAAATAATGTTTTTGTGCGGGTCAAGAGCAAAAGTCTGGGATATATCTGTTCTTAGTTCAATTGTTTTTGAATGGGGCATGCTTATTAAAGATGGTGAGGAAAGCACTTTTAAAGAATAACCAGGCATCCTCTACTGACGAAATGAGGTCAATATCCTTCCAGGATACCCGGGTCAGGTCGATTAGAAAGGCCTGCTCGCTGAAGTGATTTAGGGAGAGTTTGACAGTGATGAGGGGTGGTCGTTTGACCGCAGACCCATTACGGACACAGGCAATGAGGCAGTGATCGCTGAGATCCTGGTTGAAGAGAGCAGAGGTGTATTTGGAGGGCAGGTTGGTTAGGATGATATCTATGAGGGTGCCCCTGTTTACGGATTTGGGGTTGTACTTGGTAGGTTCATTGATAACTGAGGGCATCTAGCTTAGATTGTAGGACGGCCAGGGTGTTAAGCATATCCCAGTTTTGATCACCTAACAGTACAAACTCTGAAGATAGATTGGGGGCAACTAATTCACATATGGTGTCCAGGGCACAGCTGGGGGCTTAGGGGGGTCTATAACAAGTGGCAAGAGTGAGAGACTTATTTCTGGAAAGGTGGATTTTTAAAAGTAGAAGCTCGAACTGTTTGGGCACAGACCTGGATAGCATTGGCTGATGGACCTCTTCAGCGAACAGTCCTGGGTGTGACACACAGTCCTGTGTGTGTGTGTGTGTGCATGCTTGCGTGGGTGGGTGTGTTCGTGTGTACACAGGTCATTTTGAAGCTTCAGGGAACAGACTGTTCTTTGAGCAGCAGTGGTGCAGAAAATGCTTGTTGTTACACTGTAACGTTATTCTACTGGTATCATCACTTGGCATGATGAGGCATTACCATTCATCCCAAATGGCCCCCTTTTCCCCTATTTAGTATCTTACTATTGACCAGGGCCAATAGGTAGTGCACTATATAGGGTGCCATTTGGGATATACTTATAGTCCTTCACCATGTGTCTCCCCCAGTTCTATCTTAGTCATAATTTCTCCCCATTTTACCATAGGCTGACTGGGACATTGGCCACTAGTCACTAGCATGTGACATTGGTTACACTGTTAGACCAGTGACATTTTCCCAACTAACCAAACTCCTTATAAGGTTGCCATATTTTTATC
Organism: Salvelinus fontinalis; assembly: GCF_029448725.1. Taxonomy (NCBI): domain Eukaryota; kingdom Metazoa; phylum Chordata; class Actinopteri; order Salmoniformes; family Salmonidae; genus Salvelinus; species Salvelinus fontinalis. The sequence goes on from NC_074665.1 coordinate 81,349,452, forward strand.
TAGCTGTGACCAGATGATGTACTTTAGGAACACTGAATCAGGAGAAGGGGCCCCATTGTTTCCCTTCGTTAATAAACACTTCCTCTTCATTCCTGCATCTCTGTCCATGTCTATCAGTCTCTCTCTCTCTGTCTCCCATAAGTACACAGACCCCAAGCCGCCCATCTGTAAAAACATGCTCCGACTTAACCTCTTTGTCCACTGTGTCTATAAAAGAAGGCCACCCACTGAGTACTGAATGTTTTAAATCACCTCAGTCCACTTTGTCTTGAAAACAGCGAGGACATTTTGAAACAAAATCAAGATGAGCCGCTGTAGTGCTCCATCACATCACTCCATACTTCTGACACTTTATGAGAGTGTGTGTTTGTGTGTGTGTGTGTGTGTGTGTGTGTGTGTCTGAATGTGTGCGTGCAGGCAATGGGGGTCTGTTTGTTTGTGTTGCATAGTTCTGACACTATGACGAAGTCTTAAGACTAAGGATGGAGGGATGATTTAGAAAGAGTTAGAGATGGATAGAGTCTAACCACTCTGCTGAGCTGTCCTCCCGTCTTTGATCGCAGGTGCATATTGTCCTCCTTCACTGCTATAGGCGACAGCAGGAGAAGAGGGAGGAGGGAGGGGGAGAAAGAGGGAGGAGGGAGGGGTAGAAGGAGACGGCTACAAATTGGAGATGCTTAGGGGGCCAAAAACAGCCACAAAAAATGAAGCTAATGTTTTGTTGACTGCTTGCCTGGCTTCCCACACTCCTTGCTCCGGCCAAACGCTACGCTACGCCCACAGACCTTAGTTTCTTCTCCTCAATGAGTCTGGATCTGAGTACCTCCCCAACGGTTCACCGAATGCCAACACAGAAACCAATGGGTTGAGCCAGAGCCAGAACACACGTGGGTAGAGGGGAGGTTTGAAAAATCGTAATTGGCTTTGGTTAGAGATGACCCAATCACTGATGAGATTTTTTTGTACAACACCCCTTGTCCCCCTCGTCACCTCAAACGACTTCAACGATGGCAACCTCAGACTGAAGTATGTACAGAACAACAGAGCAGAGGAAGAATGGAATTTGAGTCATCAGGCTAGTTGACTGCAACCTCAAAACCTCTCTCCCTCCTTGAACTGTCACACTTTGGTAATATACTGCTCCCTGATCCCTGGTGCTCATGCTCAACCCCATAGCTCTGCAGTAACAATGGGACACATGCTCTTTTAAATGTCACTCCAGCATCATAGTTAAATACAAAGAGTCCCCCTATTATTTTACCAGGCTGTGGTCGGTGGTCAGCCTGCAGGTTATGCCTAGCCCTAGTCTATATTCTCCAGATGAAAAGGAGGAGGAGGAGGAGGAGGGAAGAAAGGAGAGGGGGAAACCTTGGCTCCCATCAACACAGCAATTACCCTGGTCCCCACCCACCCAGCCTGGCAGGCTGACAGTATTCAGGTGTAATTAACAATTGTAATGATTGACAAATCAAGATGGATGGAGTCCCTTCATGCTGCTGGTCAGACTCTGATTGAGCGGTCATCTCTGTGAAGCTGGAAGATGAGGGGTGTGTGTGTGCGTGTGTGTGTGTGTGGCCACTGGAGGTACCTATTAGGAGTGCTGAATTGAGCTCAAGCGATCCCAATCCTATGGGTCAACGCCTCCCATCCACACATCAATCTCTTTGAGTCAGATTATTTATCTTCGGGTCACTTGAACTACCTGCTAAATTGCATGGTTCAAATCCACTGAATAACCATCCACTTAGAAAATCCACTGAATAACCATCCACTTAGCAAATCCTGAGTTAACAAATGTATAGTGTTGCAACTGTTTACGAATCTACGGTGAATTGTGGATTGTGAATGTTTTCCCCTCTGAACAAGATGGCGCCATAGTCTCTGTTTTGCTCTGCTCTATCCTCAGGGTGATGCCCTGCCTTTCCTATTATCATAAAAGAGTCCATGGCTATGTCACAAATGGCACCCTATTCCATATTTAGTGCACTGCTTTTGACCGGGGCCCATAGGACTCTGGTCAGAAGTAGTGCACTATATAGGGAATAGGGTGACATTTGGGATGTAATTCATGGCTGTAAAGTGCAGACAGGAGAATCTTCAGATCATAGAAGAGGGGATGTCAGCATCGAGTGAGTCGTCTGAGTCCCAGGCTGGTTCAAAGAGACAGATCTGTGTTCAGTAATGGAGGAGTGTCAGTCTGTATAAAGGACAGATCGGGGGCCTGTCGTTCTTTCTCAGTGATAAAGATGCAGAGTAAAGCTTTGCTACAGAAAAGCCTGTCTGATGCCTTTGATTATCTCTCCGAGTTTATTGGAGGCACTGCTCTCATCTCATCTTTCTCTCGTAAGGCGTATGGGTGTTACCGGCGCACTAGGCTTGCAGCAACAAACAACCATTCAGCTTCAGTTCAGCAACAGAGCTTGATGTTTGGCAGAAGCCCAAAGCAATTCTTCAACTCTTGATATAATGATCAGCACTATGATCAGTGTACTAGAGTGATAGCTGCCGTGGGGAAGTTAATTTCAGTCTTGCATGATTGACGACTCGATGCAACAGTCTCTCTCTGAACACAGCTGAAGGTCAGTCTCTCTCTGAACACCGCTGAAAGTCAGTCTCTCTCTGAACACAGCTGAAAGTCAGTCTCTCTCTGAACACAGCTGAAAGTCAGTCTCTCTCTGAACACTGCTGAAAGTCAGTCTCTCTGAACACAGCTGAACGTCAGTCTCTCTCTGAACACTGCTGAACGTCAGTCTCTTTCTGAACACTGCTGAAAGTCAGTCTCTCTCTGAACATAGCTGAAAGTCAGTCTCTCTCTGAACACTGCTGAAAGTCAGTCTCTCTCTGAACACAGCTGAACGTCAGTCTCTCTCTGAACACTGCTGAAAGTCAGTCTCTCTCTGAACACCGCTGAAAGTCAGTCTCTCTCTGAACACAGCTGAAAGTCAGTCTCTCTCTGAACACAGCTGAAGGTCAGTCTCTCTCTGAACACAGCTGAAAGTCATTCTCTCTCTGAACACTGCTGAAAGTCAGTCTCTCTCTGAACACTGCTGAAAGTCAGTCTCTCTCTGAACACTGCTGAAAGTCAAACGAGGACAAGAAATCAAATCACGAAATGCTAAAAAAAGATGATAATATCCATCAATGTCCTTTTAAAGAAGTACCAGAATGGACTGATTTAGTAGTTTGTCAAAACGATGATAACCATGAATGTCCAAATTATGAAGTACCAGAGAGTGGACTGATTTAGCAGTTTGTCAAAATGATGACTAAATGAAGCCGTTCTTTTCTACAGCCCGTTTCAGAGTAGCAGGTTGTCATCATTATACATTCCCTAGCCGCGTCCCATTCAGTGGAGGAGTTCAGGCGGCGGAAAATTCAGAAAGAAATAGAATGTCTACACACCACAGAGAAACGTGTCTGTCATTTAGCTTTTCATATTTCAAAACGCCAGGCAGTCAGAGCCAGAAGCCTTGTGAGGTTTATAAATTATTAATTCAGATTCGAACTTATACTGCTGAATACTGAGGTGTGCCTGGGAAAGACTAACTTTAACTGTCAGTTGGTCCTACACTGAATCCAACTCACGTCTTCTCCCACTTTTCTGATTGACAATTTACCCAGTCTCTCTCTCTCCCTCTTCTGACTTTTACCCAGTCTCTCTCTCTCCCTCTTCTGACTTTTACCCAGTCTCTCTCTCCCCCTTCTGATTATTACCCAGTCTCTCTCTCTCCCTCTTCTGACTTTTCCCCAGTCTCTCTCTCTCCCTCTTCTGACTTTTCCCCAGTCTCTCTCTCTCCCTCTTCTGACTTTTAACCAGTCTCTCTCTCTTCTGACTTTTAACCAGTCTCTCTCTCTTCTGACTTTTAACCAGTCTCTCTCTCTTCTGACTTTTACCCAGTCTCTCTCTTCTGACTTTTAACCAGTCTCTCTCTCTTCTGACTATTACCCAGTCTCTCTCTCTCCCTATTCTGACTATTACCCAGTCTCTCTCTCTCCCTATTCTGACTATTACCCAGTCTCTCTGTCTCTCTTCTTACTTTTACCCAGTCTCTCTCTCTCCCTCTTCTGACTATTACCCAGACTCTCTCTCTCCCCCTTCTGACTTTTACCCAGTCTCTCTCTCTCTCCCTCTTCTGACTTTTACCCAGTCTCTCTCGCTCCCTCTTCTGACTATTACCCAGTCTCTCTCACTCTCCCTTCTGACTATTACCCAGTCTCTCTCTCTCCCTCTTCTGACTTTTACCCAGTCTCTCTCTCTCCCTCTTCTGACTTTTACCCAGTCTCTCTCTCTCCCCCTTCTGACTATTACCCAGTCTCTCTCTCTCCCCCTTCTGACTATTACCCAGTCTCTCTCTCTCCCTCTTCTGACTTTTCCCCAGTCTCTCTCTCTCCCTCTTCTGACTTTTACCCAGTCTCTCTCTCTCCCCCTTCTGACTATTACCCAGTCTCTCTCTCTCTCTCTTCTGACTTTTACCCAGTCTCTCTCTCTCCCCCTTCTGACTATTACCCAGTCTCTCTCTCTCCCTCTTCTGACTTTTACCCTGTCTCTCTGTCTCTCTCTTCTGACTATTACACAGTCTCTCTCTCTCTCTCTCTCTTCTGACTTTTAACCAGTCTCTCTCTCTTCTGACTTTTAACCAGTCTCTCTCTCTTCTGACTTTTAACCAGTCTCTCTCTCTTCTGACTTTTACCCAGTCTCTCTCTTCTGACTTTTAACCAGTCTCTCTCTCTTCTGACTATTACCCAGTCTCTCTCTCTCCCTATTCTGACTATTACCCAGTCTCTCTCTCTCCCTATTCTGACTATTACCCAGTCTCTCTGTCTCTCTTCTTACTTTTACCCAGTCTCTCTCTCTCCCTCTTCTGACTATCACCCAGTCTCTCTCTCTCCCTCTTCTGACTCTTAACCAGTCTCTCTCTCTCTCTCTCTTCTTACTTTTACTCAGTCTCTCTCCCTCTTCTGACTTTTACCCTGTCTCTCTGTCTCTCTCTTCTGACTATCACCCACTCTCTCTCTCTCTCTTCTGACGTTAACCCAGTCTCTCTCTTCTGACTTTTAACCAGTCTCTTTCTTTTGACTTTTAACCAGTCTCTCTCTCTTCTGACTTTTAACCAGTCTCTCTCTCTTCTGACTTTTAACCAGTCTCTCTCTCTTCTGACTTTTAACCAGTCTCTCTCTCTTCTGACTATTACCCAGTCTCTCTCTCTCCCTATTCTGACTTTTAACCAGTCTCTCTCTCTTCTGACTTTTAACCAGTCTCTCTCTCTTCTGACTTTTACCCAGTCTCTCTCTTCTGACTTTTACGCAGTCTCTCTCTTCTGACTTTTACGCAGTCTCTCTCTTCTGACTTTTACGCAGTCTCTCTCCCTCTCTGTGTCTGTCTCTCTCGCTCTTGCTCTCTATGTCTCCCTACTTCTCCTCTGTCACTCTTCTGTCTCTGCTGTGTCATATCAGGAGAATTACAACAAGGGCTCATTTGTAATGCAATCTCCACTGAGCGTGACGAAGATGTATATGTATGTTGATGACAAATTCTCGAGATGGTCCCTGGGTGAAATTTGAACGAGTGCAATACATATGTTGATGATTCAACCAGCTAGCTCCAATATGGGAATACACTACTACACCGACTGAGGATGACACACAGCTCATAGGAGAAGATCTGACATCATAGCATTCTCATGTATCATGTAGGAGGATGTCACAATGCTGCAATGTATTCATAGGCTGATAGTGCAGAATGTTTTGGCAGGGAGCACAGTGATGTGGATAGAGGTTGTAAACACCGTCTGTATCTCAAAATGGCATAATTTCCCCTTCATAATGCACTACTTTTGACAAGGGCCAAAAGGGTTCTGGTAAAAAGTAGTGCACTATGTAGGGAATAGTGTGGGACGAAGGGAACAAGTCAGATCTTGGCAGATTCAGAGCACAGGACTTAAGAGAGCCACATCTGATGTGACTTCAGCGGTGCATTGCATTAGTGGGGCCATCTATCAAATGATATGTGGCGAGAAAGGAAGGTGATACTCTATCGCAACAGCAGAGCGACTACACAGACTACACCCCCGGAATATAAAGAGTCTGATTAGAACGAAATAAACAAACATATTCATAACCGCGTTATAATTAAGCAATAAGGCCCGAGGGGTTGTGGTATATGGCCCATATACTACGGCTAAGGGCTGTACTTATGCACAACGCAATGCAGAGTGCCTGGATACAGCCCTTAGCCGTGGTATATCAGCCATATACCACACACCCCCGAGGTGCCCTATTGCTATTATAAACTGGTTACGAACGTAATTACCAACGCAGTAAAAATAAATGTTTTGTCATACCCGTGGTATACGGTTTGAGCTATCAGCCAATCAGCTCGAACCACCTAGTTTAAAATGTTCAATAAGTAATCAAAACTGAACTGGCAGTGGGCAAGGTTACTCTATCGGATACATCTGGAGGAAGTATCTGAGGGGAAACATTCCATCCCTGGGCCGAAGAGTTTCCGTCATTCCCCCTCTATCATTATGTAACATGTAAATGCATTTTCTCATCAAAGGAAAGCACCCTACAAATCAAAGTTAGGGCAATTACAATCTTATTTCACCCTTTCAAAGTGGCAACAGCTGTTTCTCTTGGTCAAAATTGCAGTGTAATTGCATACGGTAGCATATGGTTACAGCTGATTAATCCAACCAGGGGGAGAGAGGCTCCATTACTTTTTGTGTCGAATGGGTAAATAGCGAGGCAGCATTAGGCCTAGTCAATGGATGGATGGGTAATGTAATGGCATCGCAGAGAGAGGAGAGGAGAGGAGAGGAGAGGAGAGGAGAGGAGAGGAGAGGAGAGGAGAGGAGAGGAGAGGAGAGGAGAGGAAAGCGAGAGCGAGAGCGAGAGCGAGAGCGAGAGCGAGAGAGGTTTATAGGGATTTGATGAGTCTGTCTGTTTAAGATGGGCCGAATGTCTGAATCGATCCGACCCGTGGGTAGTTACCATTCTATCCTCATGTGATGACTGGCGCTGAATTGATATGTTGGTCGGCGGATGGCTTCTAAAAGGGAGAATCAAACAAGTATATTATATAGAGACTGGGAGACTAGTCAGGATCAAGGGAAAGATGAACGGAGCAAACTACAGAGAGATCTTTGATGAAAACCTGCCCCAGAGCGCTCAGGACCTCAGTCTGGGGGCGAAGGTTCACCTTCCAACAGGACAACGACCCTAAGCACACAGCCAAGACAATGCAGGAGTCTCTGAATGTGCTTGAGTGTGAATGTGCTCGAACATCTCTGGAGAGTCCTGAAAATAGCTGTGCAGTGATGCTCCCCATCCAATCTGACAGAGCTTGAGAGGATCTGCAGGAAAGAATGCGAGAAACTCCCCAAATACAGGTGTGCCAGGCTTGTAGCGTCATAACCAAGAACACGCGAGGCTGTAATCGCTGCCAAAGATGCTTCAACAAATTACTGAGTAAGGGGTCTGAATACTTATGTAAATGTGATATTTCAGGATTTTTTTGTGGCCACTTTTGAGAATGGTGTTTTCCTGCTAATGGAACATTTGCACGTATAGCTTACTGCTGTGTGCTCATTGCTGCGTTTACAATGTGAAGAAATAGCCTAATAGCTTATAGACAGTTTAAGCTAAACGTTCTGATCTGTTGCATCAGCCACATTGTCCAAAAAAAAAATTGGGGATGCTAGTGGTTGTATTCATTTGGGATGTATCACATCCCACAACTGTCCTAGACTATGTTTGGAATATTTATTTCTCGCACAGAAGAGGTCGACTTTTGTACTATGGGGGATAGTAGATTGACAAAGGTTGGTGCTTTTCCTGTTCGTTAGGCCTTTTCATCTTGTTGGCTGACGAAAAGTAAATGTGGACAGTTCTCGTGCAGTTGCGTCCCCGATGTGTCTATCTTCACTTGTAGCCTGTGAGAAAGACCTGATCATGTGACGGAGAGACATGTGAGTGAGAGGTGCTTCAGTACGCAGCCTCCAGGGGAAGGGAATTATAAATATTCTATACAGCCCAAGGGCGCAATGGCCATTGGCCGCAATAGGTATGGATTTTGTTAGGGGGCATTACAGCCACACAAAGCGGATGCAGTCGGGGTATTTGAGGCATTATCAAGTGATTGTCAAATCGTGAATGAGAGACTGATGAAGTGTGTTCACTAAAAAACTAAGAAGAGCTCATGCCTTTCATGCTACTTTTTTCAAATCATCATTAGAGTCACATCATGCAGCCTTAGAATGTAATAAAAAGGAAAACATATAGCCCAACATTTAGATCACAACTAAAGTTACATTAATAACTCTACATTAAGCATATAGGAGTACCTGTTTCTTTGTTAACCGCTCAACACAGAACAGCCGCATGTGCACACTCCATAAAATATCCTTTCTATTTTATTCAGCTTTGTTCAATTGTATTCTTCATACTATAAAATAATATACAATAATTCCATGGAATTATAAACAAATATTGTCTGATAAATGAACTAGTGTAGCCCACAGCCATATGGCATAGCCAGATCAGGACCTAACATAAGGGCACGGAGTAGGCTATTCTGAGCTTCTGAAATAGACTATATTTTCTTCATATCATGTTTCTTTAGAATTGTCTAAAATAAATAATGGATTTATTGTGATGGTGTAGACTACATTACATGGATTTATGCAGACCTTGTTCCAAATGTCTGCATCAGTGGCTTGTAAGCTATGCCTCGAAGCCAGGAGATGCTAAATGTGTTTATGCTAATTAATGGTCAATTACGTGATACCAGCAGTTATTTGCTTGACAATTACCGGCTGACAAAATGTAATGACCGCCACAGCCCTAGCCAGGCACACTGGTTTGTGTCAAGAACTGTAACGCTGCAGGGTTTTTCACCTTTGGTTGGTGGAATGGTTCACCAACTAATGGACATCCAGCCAACTTGACACAACTGTGGGAAGCATTGGAGTCAACATTGGCCAGCATCCCTGCGGAATGCTTTCAACACCTTGTAGAGTCTATGCCCCGATGAATTGTGTCTGTTCTGAGGGCAAAGGGGGGTGCAACTCAATATTAGGAAGGTCTTCTTAGTGTTTTGTACAGTGTAGTAAATTGCTCAAGGCTTCTAGAAGTCTGTGGAATATTTTCATGACCTCTGGCGAGGTGTTTACGTGTGTGTGTGTGAGCAGTGGTGTAAGTATAAATACTTTGAATTACTATTTATGTCATTTTTGGGGGTATCTGTACTTTATTTTAATACTTTTACCTTACTACATTACTAAAGTAGATTATGTACTTTTTACTCAATACATTTACCCTGACACCCAAAAGTACTCATAAAATGGTCTAATTCACACAGTTATCAAGAGAACATCTCTAGTCATCCCTACCGCCTCTGATCTAGAGGACTCACTAAACACATGCATGGTTTGTAAATGATGTCTGTGTTGGAGCATGCCCCTGGCTATATGTAAATGATGTCTGTGTTGGAGTGTGCCCCTGGCTATATGTAAATGATGTCTGTGTTGGAGCGTGCCCCTGGCTATCTGTAAATGATGTCTGTGTTGGAGCGTGCCCCTGGCTATATGTAAATGATATCTGTGTTGGAGCGTGCCCCTGGCTATATGTAAATGATGTCTGTGTTGGAGTGTGCCCCTGGCTATATGTAAATGATGTCTGTGTTGGAGTGTGCCCCTGGCTATATGTAAATGATGTCTGTGTTGGAGCGTGCCCCTGGCTATATGTAAATGATGTCTGTGTTGGAGTGTGCCCCTGGCTATATGTAAATGATATCTGTGTTGGAGTGTGCCCCTGGCTATATGTAAATGATGTCTGTGTTGGAGCGTGCCCCTGGCTATATGTAAATGATGTCTGTGTTGGAGTGTGCCCCTGGCTATATGTAAATGATGTCTGTGTTGGAGTGTGCCCCTGGCTATATGTAAATGATGTCTGTGTTGGAGCGTCCCCTGGCTATATGTAAATGATGTCTGTGTTGGAGTGTGCCCCTGGCTATATGTAAATGATGTCTGTGTTGGAGTGTGCCCCTGGCTATATGTAAATGATGTCTGTGTTGGAGTGTGCCCCTGGCTATATGTAAATGATGTCTGTGTTGGAGTGTGCCCCTGGCTATATGTAAATGATGTCTGTGTTGGAGTGTGCCCCTGGCTATATGTAAATGATGTCTGTGTTGGAGCGTGCCCCTGGCTATATGTAAATGATATCTGTGTTGGAATGTGCCCCTGGCTATATGTAAATGATGTCTGTGTTGGAGTGTGCCCCTGGCTATATGTAAATGATGTCTGTGTTGGAGCGTGCCCCTGGCTATATGTAAATAAAATAAAGCAAGAAAAGTATGCTGTCTGGTTTTCTTAAAATAAGGAATTTGAAAATATTTATACTTATACTTTAAGTTTATTTTATCGATAACATATACACTGCTCAAAAAAATAAAGGGAACACTTAAACAACACAATGTAACTCCAAGTCAATCACACTTCTGTGAAATCAAACTGTCCACTTAGGAAGCAACACTGATTGACAATAAATTTCACATGCTGTTGTGCAAATGGAATAGACAAAAGGTGGAAATTATAGGCAATTAGCAAGACACCCCCCAAAACAGGAGTGATTCTGCAGGTGGTGACCACAGACCACTTCTCAGTTCCTATGCTTCCTGGCTGATGTTTTGGTCCCTTTTGAATGCTGGCGGTGCTCTCACTCTAGTGGTAGCATGAGACGGAGTCTACAACCCACACAAGTGGCTCAGGTAGTGCAGTTCATCCAGGATGGCACATCAATGCGAACTGTGGCAAAAAGGTTTGCTGTGTCTGTCAGCGTAGTGTCCAGAGCATGCAGGCGCTACCAGGAGACAGGCCAGTACATCAGGAGACGTGGAGGAGGCCGTAGGAGGGCAACAACCCAGCAGCAGGACCGCTACCTCCGCCTTTGTGCAAGGAGGTGCACTGCCAGCACCCTGCAAAATGACCTCCAGCAGGCCACAAATGTGCATGTGTCTGCTCAAACGGTCAGAAACAGACTCCATGAGGGTGGTATGAGGGTCCGACGTCCACAGGTGGGGGTTGTGCTTACAGCCCAACACCGTGCAGGACGTTTGGCATTTGCCAGAAAACACCAAGATTGGCAAATTCGCCACTGGCGCCCTGTGCTCTTCACAGATGAAAGCAGGTTCACACTGAGCACAGGAGCGCATGTGACAGACGTGACAGAGTCTGGAGACTCCGTGGAGAACGTTCTGCTGCCTGCAACATCCTCCAGCATGACCGGTTTGGCGAGGGGTCAGTCATGGTGTGGGGTGGCATTTCTTTGTGGGGCCGCACAGCCCTCCATGTGCTCGCCAGAGGTAGCCTGACTGCCATTAGGTACCAAGATGAGATCCTCAGACCCCTTGTGAGACCATATGCTGACACATGCACATTTGTGGCCTGCTGGAGGTCATTTTGCAGGGCGCTGGCAGTGCACCTCCTTGCACAAAGGCGGAGGTAGCGGTCCTGCTGCTGGGT
>NC_074665.1:81665973-81857790 GCF_029448725.1 Salvelinus fontinalis
GAATTGGAATGGGATTTTCAGTGTAGATCCTGAATTTACAGGAAATGAAATGGAATGGACCCCCACCCTGCAATGTACAGTGTTAATTACATGGGAAATAAACTTGAACTTGAAGTTAAACACCACATATGGCTCCATCGGAGGTTAACAGTTTCCTTGTTTCTCAATAGGTTGCCGAGCAGGCTGACACACAGCAACAGACGGTATGGGACGCATGTTGTGTCACACAGACAATTTGAATGAGGAAAACAAACAGTGGCCTCAGAGGAATGATGGTGATGGCAGATAGATACAAATCACTTTTTCCAAATGCCATGAGGACGACACGAGGAGAGAGAGCACTTCTTGCCTTATTCCTGTGTGTGTGTGTGTGTGTGTGTGTGCTAGCTAGATCTTTATTTTAAAGTGACACTCCCCTACCCACCTCTCTCCTTGATTAATGGCTCAGGACCAGATGCTATCATTATGGAGCGATTAAAGCAGGAAATGGCCCCTCACCACCACCCCACACGGAGCTGCCTGGCCCTCAATCCTTCACCCTCTATTGTGTGTGTGTGTGTGTGTGTGTGTGTGTGTGTGTGTGTGTGTGTGTGTGTGTGTGTGTGTGTGTGTGTGAGAGAGACAGACAGAAAGGAGAGAGAGACAGGAGAGAGAGATTTCTCAGAGGGAATCTAAAGGTGAATCATCTTGATATGAGTGTTAGCCGTCCGTCAGCTCAGAAAACTCTCAGCATTAGTGTGTTTAATTGAAGGAGTCATTTTGAGTGTAGGAAAATTGGGTAAAGCCGTTTGAAAGTAGTACCTGGGTACAATACACTGGGTCAATGTTGTGCTGTTGTGTGCTATTGTTACTTGAGGACAAGAAAAGGATGGTACTGCAGTGGTGAAAAGCGGTGTAGTATTATGTCAAGAGAAGTGTGTGTGAGGAAAATAATTGTGTTTTAGGAGGATAGTATTGTGACTCCTCCCCTGTCTCAGAGGCATCAGTCAGGGTGAATTATTATGGTTTTAGGTCCTATGGGCCCAGGCTACACCACCACCTCCTCTGTCTTATAGGCCCAGGCTACACCACTCCCTCTCCTATTTTATGGACCCAGGCTAGACAACTCCCTCTCATATCTTATAGGCCCAGGCTACAACACTCCCTCTCATATCCTACTGGCCCAGGCTACACGACTACCTCTCATATTTTATGGACCCAGGCTACACCACTCCCTCTCATATCTTATAGGCCCAGGCTACACCACCACCTCCTCTGTCTTATAGGCCCAGGCTACACCACCACCTCCTCTGTCTTATAGGCCCAGGCTACACCACCACCTCCTCTGTCTTATAGGCCCAGGCTACACCACTCCCTCTCATATCTTATAGGCCCAGGCTACACCATTCCCTCTCCTATTTTATGGACCCAGGCTACACCACCACCTCCTCTGTCTTATAGGCCCAGGCTACACCACTCCCTCTCATATCCTATAGGCCCAGGCTACACCACTCCCTCTCCTATTTTATTGGACCCAGGCTACACCACCACCTCCTCTGTCTTATAGGCCCAGGCTACACCACTCCCTCTCATATCTTATAGTCCCAGGCTACACCACTCCCTCTCATATATCTTATAGGCCCAGGCTACACCACTCCCTCTCCTATTTTATGGGCCCAGGCTACACCACTCCCTCTCATATCTTATGGGCCCAGGCTACACCACTCTCTCTCCCATTTTATGGGCCCAGACCACACTACTACCTCCCCTGTCTTATGGGGCCAGGCTACACCACTCCCTCTCCTATCTTATGGGCCCAGGCTACACCACTCCCTCCCCTGTCTTATGGGCACAGGCTACACCACTCCCTCTCATATATTATAGGCCAAGACACTACTCCCTTCCTACCCCCCTGTCTTATGGGCCCAGGCTACACTACTCCCTCCCTACTCCCCTGTCCTATGGGCCTAGGCTACACTATGTTCTCCCTACTCCCCTGTCCTATGGGCCCAGGCTACACTACTCCCTCCATACTCCCCTGTCCTATGGGCCCAGGCTACACTACTCCCTTCCTACCCCCCTGTCCTTTGGGCCTAGGCTACACTACTCCCTCCCTACTCCCCTGTCCTATGGGCCTAGGCTACACTACTCCCTCCCCCTACCTACTCCCCTGTCCTATGAGCCCAGGCTACATTACTCCCTGCCTACTCCCCTGTCCTGCTTTTGTTTATGTACTTTTTATCACCCCTCATAAATAAGTACCTCCTTAATTAGGAGGAGGACAGGACAGAATGGGCCTGCGCTCGTTGAGCAGCAGAGATGAGTGCCTGCCTGCAGTCCTAACCACTTGTACACATATAAAGCTCCTTGTCGAGACAAGGGCATCCCAACCAGGGTGTCAGTTATTAATGAGGGGAGATGGAGTGCGTCCCAAATGACTGCCTATTTATTGTTAAGTGCAAAACTTTTCACCAGGGCCCATAGTCCTCTGATCAAAAGAAATTAACCAAATAGTGAATAGGGTGTCATTTGGGGTGCAGACGTGGGGAAAACAGTTTCAGCATCAAAGACGGATGAATAAAAATACATAAAATAAAGCCTGGGCCAATTATGAATGCAGGAAACATTTATATGTTGAGGGGATGGCAACTTTGGGCAATGTATTATTTATCATTAGTGTTTTACAGAGAGCACTACAAATACATCAGACTTCAAATCAAGTGACACCACCCAACACCATATCTAATTGTAGGCCTTGTCCACAGTGAGACACCACCCTAAACCATCTCTAATTGTAGGCCTTGTCCACAGTGAGACACCACCCAACACCATCTCTAAATGTAGGCCTTGTCCACAGTAAGACACTACCCAACACCATCTCTAAATGTAGGCCTTGTCCACAGTAAGACACTACCCAACACCATCTCTAAATGTAGGCCTTGTCCACAGTAAGACACTACCCAACACCATCTCTAATTGTAGGCATTGTCCACAGTGACACCACCCAACACCTTCTCTAAATGTAGGCCTTGTCCACAGTGAGACACCACCCAACACCATCTCTAAATGAAGGCCTTGTCCACTGTGAGACACCACCCAACACCATCTCTAAATGTAGGCCTTGTCCACAGTGACACCACCCAACACCATCTCTAAATGTAGGCCTTGTCCACTGTGAGACACCACCCAACACCATCTCTAAATGTAGGCCTTGTCCACTGTGAGACACCACCCAACACCATCTCTAAATGTAGGCCTTGTCCACAGTGACACCACCCAACACCATTTCTAAATGTAGGCCTTGTCCACAGTGAGACACCACCCAACACCATCTCTAAATGTAGGCCTTGTCCACTGTGAGACACCACCCAACACCATCTCTAAATGTAGGCCTTGTCCACTGTGAGACACCACCCAACACCATCTCTAAATGTAGGCCTTGTCCACAGTGACACCACCCAATACCATTTCTAAATGTAGGCCTTGTCCACAGTGAGACACCACCCAACACCTTCTCTAACTGTAGGCCTTGTCCAGTGACACCACCCAACAACATTTCTAAATGTAGGCCTTATCTACTGTGAGACACCACCCAACACCTTCTCTTATTGTAGGCCTTGTCCAGTGACACCACCCAACACCTTCTCTAACTGTTGGCCTTGTCCACAGTGAGACACCACCCAACACCATCTCTAAATGTAGGCCTTGTCCAAAGTGAGACACTACCCAACACCTTCTCTATTGTAGACCTTGTCCACAGTGAGACACCACCCAATACCTTCTCTAATTGTAGGCCTTGTCCACAGTGAGACACCACCCAACACCTTCTCTAACTGTAGGCCTTGTCCACAGTGAGACACCACCCAAAACCATCTCTAATTGTAAGATAATAACTGCTAATGATCAACCACACCACAGCAAGATAACTGCTAATGATCAACCACACCATAGCAAGATAATAACTGCTAATGATCAACCACACCACAGCAAGATAACTGCTAATGATCAACCACACCATAGCAAGATAATAACTGCTAATGATCAACCACGCCATAGCAAGATAATAACTGCTAATGATCAACCACACCATAACAAGAGAATAACTGCTGATGTTCAACCACACCATAACAAGAGAATGACTGCTTATGTTCAACCACAACATAACAAGAGAATAACTGCTGATGTTCAACCCCACCATAAGAGAATAACTGCTGATGTTCAACCACAACATAACAAGAGAATAACTGCTGATGTTCAACCACACCATAACAAGAGAATAACTGCTGATGTTCAACCACAACACAACAAGAGAATAACTGCTGATGCTCAACCATAACAAGAGAATAACTGCTGATGCTCAACCATAACAAGAGAATAACTGCTGATGCTCAACCACACCATACACGGGACCCGACAAGACGAAGACAAAGACGTCTGACTGCTACGCCATCTTGGATCTGTATGCCTCCTCCAGACAAAGCTAACACATAATAAGATTAATCACTCTGCTAGGATCATCTAGTTAATGATTGTTGTGGCAAAACTGAATTATGTGAATTCATCTAACTACTTTAGCCTTAATAGAAGCAAATAGTGACTCTACAAATAATAATCTGCTGGACAGATGGATATGTAGCCTGGATGGTTCCTCATACATACCAAAGTGGATATGTAGCCTGGATGGTCCCTCATACATACCAAAGTGGATATGTAGTCTTGACGGTCCCTCATACATACCAAAGTGGATATGTAGCCTGGATGGTCCCTCATATATACCAAAGTGGATATGTAGCCTGGATGGTCCCTCATACATACCAAAGTGGATATGTAGTCTTGACAGTCCCTCATACATACCAAAGTGGATATGTAGCCTGGATGGTCCCTCATACATAACTAAGTGGATATGTAGTCTTGACAGTCCCTCATACATACCAAAGTGGATATGTAGTCTTGACGGTCCCTCATACATACCAAAGTGTATATGTAGTCTTGACGGTCCCTCATACATACCAAAGTGGATATGTAGCCTGGATGGTCCCTCATACATACCAAAGTGGATATGTAGTCTTGACGGTCCCTCATACATACCAAAGTGGATATGTAGCCTGGATGGTCCCTCATACATACCAAAGTGGATATGTAGTCTTGACGGTCCCTCATACATACCAAAGTGGATATGTAGTCTTGATGGTCCCTCATACATACCAAAGTGGATCTGTAGTCTTGACGGTCCCTCATACATACCAAAGTGGATATGTAGTCTTGACGGTCCCTCATACATACCAAAGTGGATATGTAGCCTGGATGGTCCCTCATACATACCTAAGTGGATATGTAGTCTTGACGGTCCCTCATACTGTCACGGTTCATGAATCCACTGCCTCCTTTTCTCTCTCTCTCGTGTTTGTGTGGGCGTGGTTCCCAATCTCGGCTTGATTGTCTGCGCCAGCTGGAATCACTTATCTTCCCTTTATATGTTCTGTAACCAGTGTTTCTTGTTGTCAGATCGTTGTTTTCTTCCCTGAGGTTGTGTCGTGTGTTCGTGCTCATTCTCTCGCCACCCCTGTGTGGATTATCTTCTGTGCTCATTCCTACCCATCCGGACACACTCCCCTGGATTTCTCCGCACGCTATCAAGGAAGATACACCTTAGTCCCTGGGTCGGATTCCGTCTGAGTACAGTCTGTCAGTCCTGTTGCTGCTGTAAACTGTATTCATTAAACCATCGTTGCTTGCATCTTGCATCCGCCTCTGTATTGTCACACATACATACCTAAGTGGGGACATGACTGTTTGAACCTGGCATAAACTCTGTTGCTGATAATTACATTTCACCCACCCCTACACACACACACAATCCTCTTCTCAAGCACCCTACCTCCCCCACCCTACCTCTCCATGCTCTCCCAGGCCAATGGTTCCCACCCAGCAAGGGTTGCTGCGTTCCATTCTTTCTGTGTTATCCAATAAAACCCTTGCTGCCAAATGTGATTGAGAGCCACTCAGCTCCAGAGCAGGACACTCAGAGAAACGAGGGGGGATAAAATATGAGCACCGTGGCAGCTGGCTTGCCAATCCAAATTAAAAAAAGTGGCTCTGGGTTTATGCCGCACCATTTATGGCTGACGTATTTCACCCATCTCCCCTACCCCACCACCACTGAGGGTTGCCATGCCCCCCAGACCAGTAAATCTGGTCCTTCCTCAGATATAAAACTGTTATTCATGGGATGAACAGAATGAGAAGGCAAGGATGGGATGGAAACATCAGTTAGAGGCCTCTGTCTCTGTCTGTCTGTCTGTCTGCAGACACCTCAGTCATCCCAGCCCTAAATACTGAGATTGGGTCTGCATTATAGACACCACTGGATGTACGACAGTGGAGGCTGACAGTGGGATAAATTGGGAGAACAGGCTCATTGTAATGACTGGAATTGAATCAATGAAACGGGATCAAACATATTTAAATGACAGTTGTGCATTGATTAGTCTATGACTAGCCACATAAGAGGTACAGTATGTATTTCACCATGAGGCCAGGAGACATGTTTAGGACTTCAATTGAGGCAGGGTGACAGGGTGAGGGAAGGGGGAGGAGTGGCGTTCAATGTAATTGCACTTCACTGAGTCTTCTCTTTATGTAGTGATGGAAAACTGCTTTCTAATCATGTTATTGGAGACTGTTTGAAATAGATAATCCATCAATACATGAGAACTGACAAGGAAGGATTGAGCAGTTAAAGGGTTGAGGGTAATGGCACAGGAGGTGGAATAATGGAGGAGGTGGTGGCCAGCGAAGAGTTAAGATCATTGACAGCTGCCTTACCATTCTTTAGTCTATGTTAAGGCTCTCTGCATCCCAAATGGCAGGCAAGGGTCAAAACCAGGAGGGTTAGGAAAAAAACAGCGACTCTGTAAAATATGAGCTAGGAGAAACGCTGGTTGATTTGGCAAAACAAGATGAACTGGCACAGAGAGAATAAATACACCAGGGACTAATGGGGAAAACAGGAGACACCTGGAGGTGGGTGGAGACAATCACAAAGACAGGTGAAACAGGTCAGGGAGTGACAAGGAAGTGTTACCCATAATGGACCATTGAACTCATCCCCCTGTCTACACTAATAAACAGCTCCTCATGAGGTTAAAAGTAAATCTCAATTTTAAAACTTCATATTCTGTTAACTCAAACCCAAGTAATGTTTTTAACTCGTCCTATTTTAACTCGTATTTGTTGGCAAAACAATCTTGCTATTTCCCCATAGAGAATGATGTCATCCTCCTGAGGAGGATAATATGGCCAGTCAGCAGTCTACTAACGTTAATATGTTTCCTAACCGGTATATGCCCACTCCATTCTGTTGTTGGGGTACACCCACACCATTCCAATACAGAAACGTAATAAAGCAAATGGAAGGAAAACTATTTCTCTCATATTGTAATTAATTATAGGTCATATTTCAAAGAAATCTGAAATACTGGACAGTTTCTTTAATGGTGCTCTATTGTTCCTTGTGGTCTAGGGAGGCCATGCAGGGAAGGGGAGGGGGTAGAAGAGATATAGGTCTTCAGTAATGTTTTATATCCAATTATAACCATGGTTTAAAATGTCATGTGTACACATCACATCATATAAGTTCCAAAGTTCCAAACCTAGTTAAGTTTTTTTCTCTCAACTAATTTAATAGAAAATAATACCGCTTTGTGTAACCAACCGTCCAAGAGTCCACCTCTCTAGCCACTCCAGTGATGACTGTAATCGTTACCTGTCATATTCCAATAAATGTCTGGCTCCTATATCACCATGTTGCATGTGTTTTAACTTCTTGCGACTATACAGGGTGCTGTTTTCTCATTAGCATAATTTGCATTACAGATTAAACGGCTTCCTACTCAATTCTTGCTCGTACAATATGCATATTATTTCTATTATTGGATAGAGAACACTCTCTAGTTTCTATAGCCGTTGGAATTTTGTCTCTGAGTGGAACAGAACTCATTCTACAGCAATTTCCCTGACATGGAGTCAGATTTCACACATTTTGGCCCCTGATCTGGAGTCAGTTTAAAGGCCACTGTGAATGCTATGAGGATACAGACACTGCTTACGTCTTCCCCTGGATGCCTTTACGTGATGACGCTTTGAATGGTATTGATTGCGCAATCAAAGCCACTATAAAACAAAAAAACGTGTAGGTAGGAACTCTTTTCCAGCTGCGCAGGACGCGCGGTGGACACCGCCCTGCTCTTTTTCCAAGCATTAGTGTAGCCAGTAATATTTCTCCGGTCATGTTTTTACTTGTAATAGGTGTTAAAGACATCATAAGGTAGTTAATTTAAACCGTTTTATGGCAATTTATATCCGTTTAGTGCGATTTTGGGACATTTATTTCTGAGACACTTTGAATCTCTGGGCACGTTTCCAATTCATGCCGAACGCAATGGGCATTTCCACATGGCAAGAGGACAGCTTTCGACCAAAGGACGATTAGACCCAGAAAGGATTCTTTGCCCAAGATTCTGATGGAAGAACACCTCAAAGTAAGAACAATTTATTATGATAAATCGTGTTTCTGTCGAAAAATGTTAATCGCTTATGACGCCATTTTGTTAGACGTAGCTTCGCTTGGCGCAAACTGTATTGAAAGTAAGGATAATTAAAAAAATGTAAATCAACGATTGTATTAAGAATTAAATTGTCTATCAATCGCTGTCCACCCTGTATTTTTTAGTCAAGTTTATGAGTATTTATGTATAAGACTAGATCACTGTCTAATATGGCGCACGACATTTTCTGACCAGCTGGGCTACTTTTCTCATTGTCTAACCATGATTTTGGTGGCTAAATATGCACATTTTCGAAGAAACTCTATATGTATGTTGTAATATGATGTTACAGGAGTGTCATCTGAAGAATTCTGAGAAGGTTAGTGAAAAAATTAATACATTTTGGTGGTGATAATGCTATCGCTCTTTTTGCCGTGAATCAATGCTGGGGTAATGTTTGCACATGTGCTATGCTAATATAACGATTTATTGTGTTTTCGCTGTAAGACACTTAGAAAATCTGAAATATTGTCTGGATTCACAGGATCTGTGTCTTTCAATTAGTGTACGCTGTGTATTTTTAAGAAATGTTTATGATTAGTAATTAGGTAATACACGTTGCTCTCTGTATTATTTCTAGTCGAGTTGTGATGGTGGGTGCAATTGTAAAACTATGATTTATACCTGAAATATGCACATTTTTTCTAACAAAACCTATCCTATACCATAAATATGTTATCAGACTGTCATCTGATGAGGTTTTTTCTTGGTTAATGGCTATCAATATCTTTATTTGGCCGAATTGGTGATAGCTACTGATGCAGTAAGAAAATGGTGGAGTAAGAAAATTGTTGTCTTTTGCTAACAGTGGTTAGCTAATAGATTTACATATTGTGTCTTCCCTGTAAAACATTTTACAAATCAGAGATGATGGCTTGAATCACAAGATCTGTATCTTTCATTTGGTGTCTTGGACTTGTGATTTCATGAACATTTTTTTTTATGATATCCCTGTAACTTTAGGCTAGGCTATGCTAGTCAGCTTTTGTGTTGGGGGGGATCCTGGATCCGGGTTTGGTAGGCGTTAGAGGATAACATCAGGTTATACATACACTTATGTTTTGTTCGAAAATGTGCATATTTAGAGCTGAAATCAGTGGTTATACATTGTGCTAATGTAGCATATTTTTCCCACAACGTCCGGATATTTTTCTGACACTTTTTCTGACACACATATTCTGACCAAATAGCTATTCATAAACATAACTAAAAAATACATGTTGTATAGGAAATGACAGATACACTAGTTCTTAATGCAATCGCCGTGTTAGAATTCTAAAAATAACTTCATTACGACATACAGCTTAGGTATAGAGAGAGAGTACCCAAAAGCTGGGCGCCAACGACTAGTTCACATGTACGACAGATATATGAAATAGCATCATAAAATGGGTCCTACTTTTGCTGATCTTCCATCAGAATGTTGTACAAGGGGTCCTTTGTCGGGAACAATCGTTGTTTGGATTTAGAACGGCCCTTTTCCCTCTCGATTTAGCAAGCACACTTGACAAGTGGCGCGAATCTCTCCATGTCAACAAACGGAAGAGAACGGAACACAGGAAACCCCCAAAAAATTTAAATAATCTGATTAAACTATATTGAAAAAACATACTTTACGATGATATTGTCACATGTATCAAATAAAATCAAAGCCGGAGATATTAGTCGTCCATAACGACAGCTTATCAGAAGGCAAATCCAGGTCCCTCCTCGCGCTCTCCAGAATACAGGAAACTGGTGACACGTCATGCCAAGAGCTATAATTCGAGTCCAGATCAAGTTACACTCTCCATTTCTTCTCTCACTCCTTGTCGATATCTAGTGGAAGATGTATGAAGTGCATCTAAACTAATAAATAACAAGGACTTTAATAGGCAGCCCCTAGAAGAGAGCATCGATTTCAGATTTTCCACTTCCTTTCAGGAAGTTTGCTGCAAAATGAGTTCTGTTTTACTCACAGATATAATTCAAACGGTTTTAGAAACTAGAGAGTGTTTTCTATCCAATAGTAATAATAATATGCATATTGTACGAGCAAGAATTGAGTACGAGGCCGTTTGAAATTGGCACCTTTTATCCGGCTACTCAATACTGCCCCTGCAGCCCAAACAGGTTAATGGGAACCGTCCTGTGAGTATCCCTGCCAATGGAGCTTCCGTCCAATGCTCTGGCGTCCATGGGAATAGAGAGGAGTTGTGTGGGGAAACCCAGCTCAGATACCAGGGTAGTGTCCATTAAGTTCTTGTCAGCCCCAGAGTCAATGAGCACCCAGAGAGATTTAGACCGGTCACCCCACAGCAGGATAGCATGGAGAGGAGTACGAGTAATGGGATTTTGGAGAATCCCAGTATGGCCCACCACCTTACTCGTACCTACTGATGAGCCTTGTCTTTTACTGGACAGTTTTATATATCATTTCCTGTAGTAGCACAATCCAGGCAACTGTTGGAGCTCAGCCTGCTTAACAAACGTTCATTAGGAGACAATCTAGCCCTGTCCAGCTGCATGGTCTTTGGAGGAGACAAGTCGCCAGTCCCCGATGATTCCTGAGGGAACTCGGGTGGCTTCGTATTCTCTCGGAAATGCAGGCATCTGGGACCCCTGGGGTTCTCCGGAGGCGAGGGAGAAACTGTGGACGAGTAAGTGTGGCTGAGAAAAGACATCCTCTCCCTCTTGAATTTCCGTAGGTTCCCATTGATCCTTATGGTCAAGCATCATGCTGTGGGGATGTTTTTCAACGGCAGGGAGTGGGAGACTAGTTAGGATCGAGGGAATGATGAACAGAGCAAAGTACAGAGAGATCCTTGATGAAAACCTGCTCCAGAGCGCTCAGGCCTTTAGACTGGGGGCGAGGTTTCACCTTCCAACAGGACAAGGACCCTAAGCACGCAGCCAAGACTATGCAGGAGTGGCTTCGGGACAAGTCTCTGAATGTCCTTGAATGGCCTAGCCAGAGCCCGGACTTGAACCCGATCGAACATCTCTGGAGAGACCTGAAATTTGGAGTGCAGCGACGGTCCCCATCCAGCCAGATAGAGCTTGATAGCATCTGAAGAGAAGAATGGGAGAAACTCCCCAAATACAAGTGTGCCAAGCTTGTAACGTCATACCCAAGAAGACTCAAGGCTGTAATCGCTGCCAAAGGTGCTTCAACAAAGTACTGAGTATAGGGTCTGAATACTTATATAAACGTCATATTTAGTTATTTATTTTCAATACATTTGCAATAATAAAAGAAAACAGTTTTTGCCTTGTCATTATGGGGTATTGTAGATCGATGTGGGGGATAAAATGATTTAATCAATTTTAGAATAAGGCTGTAACGTAACAAAATGTGGAATGTAGAGAGAGAGAGTTAGAGTAGAGATGAATAAAGAGTGAAAGAAGCCTGGTACAACTCAGGGACAAATTCCAAGTTCACCAG
Source organism: Salvelinus fontinalis (assembly GCF_029448725.1). Lineage (NCBI taxonomy): Eukaryota > Metazoa > Chordata > Actinopteri > Salmoniformes > Salmonidae > Salvelinus > Salvelinus fontinalis. The sequence continues at coordinate 81,677,983 of NC_074665.1, forward strand.
TAAATAATATACTTGCTAAGAGCTATGGCTTTTTCTCCCTATTTCATTTCATGATGATTTTCTGTTCAATTGTAGTGGATTAAAATGCAATGCATTTCCGTCTGGAAACCTGATAACCTGGCAAAATAAGTTTTTCAATTAAGTTTGGTTTCGAATTATCACTAGGATTCAGCCTTCCAGTAGAATCGTTTCTTGTTTTAGCATGACAATAAATTGACACTTGAGACTTTATCCAGCTACAGCAAATTATATTTAATTGCTTTGTAATGCACGTGTACAGACATTGTAAAACATCAAATTATAGGTGTCAGTGAATTTCACTTGATTTTCCTCTGCTGTCATGGACTCAATTTATTTTATTTTCATGGTGGATCTTAGTAATTCATTTCAGTAGTTTTTTCTCGCTGAGTGAGAGCCATAACATTTTCTGAATAAGTTTTATTAAATGTGTTCGTTTTTGCAATCAAAGGACAATCAAAAGTTCTCAAATGGCCTGATAACTGTATCCAGCCACAGCCAATAAATCAACCCCTGGCTAACAAATGTTAGAGCGGTAAACCATCAACCCAGCCGTGCCAGAAATCCTCTGTTCAGTGTCTTAGGATGCCATTTCCAGCCCTGACACACATTAACATTAGATGTGAGAACACACCTTAAACTGATCTATGAAGGAAGGGGCTTATTCACCCAACAACGTTTATATAGGAAAAAAAGAAAAGGGAGAAGAAAGCACTTGAATGATGTATTATAGCTCAAGACAAACCACACGATGACAAGTGAGGCTGGCCAATGCTCTTTTTGTGCAACAGACGCATGGAATAATCTACAATCCATGCTTCATCTAGATATGTTAGTGCCACTGAATGAATTTAAAATATTGATGGGAGAGTGTAAACGCTTTTTTAGGCTGGATCATGTTATTGTATTATTGTAAGTTTTAATTCTGTAATATATTTATTCTTGCTGCCTTCTTGGCCAGGTCTTCTTGAAAAGGAGACTCTGGGTCTCAATGGGCTTTTCCTCATTAAACGAAGGTTAAATAAAGAATGCCCCTGTCTCTACTGCTGCCAATGCCTCTACTGCTGCCCCTGTCTCTACTACTAACCCCTGCCTCTACTGCTGCCTCTGTCTCTAATAATAATCCTGCCTCTACTGCTGTCCCTGACTCTAATGCTGCCCATAACACTACTGCTACTCCTGCATCTACTGCTGTCCCTGACTCTAATGCTGCCTCCAACTCTACTGCTGCCCCTGCTGCTGCGCCCCTTTCTCTACTGCTGCCCCTGCTGCTGTGCCCCTTTCTCTACTGCTGCCCCTGCTGCTGTGCCCCTTTCTCTACTGCTGCCCCTGCTGCTGCGCCCCTTTCTCTACTGCTGTCCCTGCTGCTGTGCCCCTTTCTCTACTGCTGCCCCTGCTGCTGTGCCCCTTTCTCTACTGCTGCCCCTGCTGCTGTGCCCCTTTCTCTACTGCTGCCACTGCTGCTGCGCCCCTTTCTCTACTGCTGCCCCTGCTGCTGTGCCCCTTTCTCTACTGCTGCCCCTGCTGCTGCGCCCCTTTCTCTACTGCTGCCCCTGCTGCTGCGCCCCTTTCTCTACTGCTGCCCCTGCTGCTGCGCCCCTTTCTCTACTGCTGCCCCTGCTGCTGCTCCCCTTTCTCTACTGCTGTCCCTGCTGCTGTGCCCCTTTCTCTACTGCTGCCCCTGCTGCTGCGCCCTTTTCTCTACTGCTGCCCCTGCTGCTGTGCCCCTTTCTCTATTGCTGCCCCTGATGCTGTGCCCCTTTCTCTATTGCTGCCCCTGCTGCTGCGCCCCTTTCTCTACTGCTGCCCCTGCTGCTGCATCCTTTTCTCTACTGCTGCCCCTGCTGCTGCGCCCCTTTCTCTACTGCCGCCCCTGCTGCTGCGCCCCTTTCTCTACTGCTGCCCCTGCTGCTGCACCCTTTTCTCTACTGCTTCCCCTGCTGCTGCGCCCTTTCTCTACTGCTGCCCCTGCTGCTGCGCCCCTTTCTCTACTGCTGCCCCTGCTGCTGCACCCTTTTCTCTACTGCTGCCCCTGCTGTTGCGTACCTTTCTCTACTGCTGTCCCTGTCTTTATCACACGCCGTTGTCTCTACTACTGCCCCTTCCTCCACTGCTGCCCCTGGCTCTACTAATGCCACTGCCTCTACTACCGCCATTGCCTCTACTGCTGTTCCTGACTCTAATATAATCCACGCCTCTACTGCTGTTCCTGACTCTAATATAATCCACGCCTCTACTGCTGCCCCTAACTTTACTGCTGCCCCTAACTTTACTGCTGCCCCTGACTCTACTGCTGCCCCTGCCCCTTCCTATACTGCTGCCTCTGTCTCTACTACTGCCCCTGACTCTACTGCTGCCCCTATCACTACTAGTGCCTCTACTGCTGTCCCTGCTGCCCCTGTCTCCACTACTGTCCACACCTCTACTGCTGCCCCTGCCTCCATTGCTGTGCCCGCTTACACTGCTGCCCATTTGGAGCGGCAGGTAGCCTAGTGGTTAGAGCGTTGGATTGAATCCCTGAGCTGACAAGGTAAAAAATCTGTCGTTCTGCCCCTGAACAAGGCAGTTAACCCACTGTTCCTAGGCCGTCATTGAAAATAAGAATTTGCTCTTAACTGACTTGCCTACTGTAGTTAAATAAAGGTAAAAACATAATGCTGCCCCTGTCTCTACCGCTGCCCCTGCCTCTACTGCTGCCATGTCTGTACTGCTGCCCTGCCTCTAATGCCGCCCCTGCCTCTCTCTTCTTCTGCCCCTGCCTCTACTGCTGCCCTGTCTCTACTACTGCCCCTGCCTCTACTATTGCTCCTGTCTCTACCGCTGCCCCTGCTGCTGCCCCTGCCTCTACTGCTGCCATGTCTCTACAGCTGCCATGTCTCTACTGCTGCCATGTCTCTACTGCTGATCCTTCCTCTACCGATGACCATGTCTCTACAGCTGCCCCTTTCTATATTACTGCCCATGCTTCTACTAATGCCCTGTCACTACTACTGCTCCTGCCTCTACTACCGCCCCTGTCTCTACTGCTGTCCGGTCACTACTACTGCCCCTGCCTCTACTGCTGCTGCCCCTGGTACCCCTGCCTCTACTACTGCCCACAACTCTACTCCTGTCCCTGCCTCTATTGCTGTCCCTGCCTACACTGCTGTCCATGCTTCTACTGCTGCCCCTGCCTTACTGCTGCCCCTGCCTCTACTGCTGCACCGGTCTCTACTGCTGCCCCTTTCTCTACTGCTGCCCCTGCCTCTACTGCTGCCATGTCTCCATTGCTGACCCTTCCTCTATTACTGCCCCTGTCTCTACTACTGCCCCTGCCTCTACAGCTGTTCCATCACTACTACTGTCCCTGCCTCTGATGCTGCCCAGTTCCTCTGCTGCTGACCCTGCTGCTGCCACTGCCTATACTGCTGCCCCTGTCTCTACCACTGCCCCTGCCTCTACTGCTGCCCCTGCCTCTACTGCACCCACACATCTATTTCTGCACCTGCCTCTACCACTGCCCCTGCCTCTACATCTTCCCCATCACTACTACTGCCCACACCTCTGCTGCTGCCCCTGCTGCTGCCACTGCCTCTACTGCTGCCCCTTTCTCTATCACTGTCCCTGCCTCTACTGCTGTCCCTGCCTCTACTGCTGTCCCTGCCTCTACTGCTGCCCCTTTCTCTACCACTGTCCCTGCCTCTACTGCTGTCCCTGCCTCTACTGCTGGCCGCACCTCTACTGTTTCCCATGCCTCTACTGCTGCCCCTGCCTCTACTGCTGTCCCTGCCTCTACTGCTGCCCCTTTCTCTACCACTGTCCCTGCCTCTACTGCTGTCCCTGCCTCTACTGCTGGCCGCACCTCTACTGTTTCCCATGCCTCTACTGCTGCCCCTGCCTCTACTGCTGCACTTGCTTCTGCCCACGTACTGCTGCCCATGTCTCTACTGGTGCCCCTGCCTCTACTGCTGCCATTTCTGCTGCCCCTGTCTCTACTGCTGGCTCTGGCTCTATTGTTGCCCCTGCTTCTATTGCTGCCCCTACCTCTACTTTATTTTATTTATTTATTTTACCGTTATTTTACCAGGTAAGTTGACTGAGAACATGTTCTCATTTGCAGCAACGACCTGGGGAATAGTTACAGGGGAGAGGAGGGGGATGAATGAGCCAATTGTAAACTGGGGATTATTAGGTGACCATGATGGTTTGAGGGCCAGATTGGGAATTTAGCCAGGACACCGGGGTTAACACCCCTACTCTTACGATAAGTGCCATGGGATCTTTAATGACCTCAGAGAGTCAGGACACCCGTTTAACATCCCATCCGAAAGACGGCACCCTACACAGGGCAGTGTCCCCAATCACTGCCCTGGGGCATTGGGATATTTTATTAGACCAGAGGAAAGAGTGCCTCCTACTGGCCCTCCAATACCACTTCCAGCAGCATCTGGTCTCCCATCCAGGGACTGACCAGGACCAACCCTGCTGCTGCCCCTACCTCTACTGCTGCCCCTGACTTCTGCTGCCCCTGTCTCTACTGCTGGCTCTGGCTCTATTGTTGCCCCTGCTTCTATTGCTGCCCCTACCTCTACTGCTGCCCCTGACTTCTGCTGCCCCTGCCCCTACTGCTGTCCCTGCTTACTGCTGCCCCTGCTGCTGTCCACACCTCTATTACTGTTCCTGCCTCTTCTGCTGCCTTTATTGCTGCCCCTTAATCTACAGCTGGCCATGCATCTACTGCTGCCCCTGTCAGTACTACTGCCCCTGCCTCTAATGCTGCCCACGCTTCTACTGTTGCCTCTGCTGCTGCCCCTGTCTCTACTGCTGCCCCTGCCCTTGCTGCTGCCCATACCTCTACTGCTGCCTCTGCCTCTATTGCTCCCCCTATATTTGCCTCTGCCTCTACTGCTGCCACTACCTTTGCCTCTGCCACTCCCACTCTCACTCAGTGTCTGCCACAGCCTCCATGTCTGCCACTGCCGTTGTCTCTGCCATAGCCTCTGTATCTGCCAATACCTGCCCTCTGCCTCTGGCTCTGGCTCTGCCACAGCCTTTGCCTTTGTGCTGGATCACCTAAAGTGACTGAAGGAGGGAGGCAGAGTGGTAGGGGAACAGGGGGAACATGTATCACTGCCAATCCACAGAACAAGTGGCACTCTGAGTCAACTTCCCCACCGAGGGAAGGGGACGGGTGATGCCCACTGACAGCAGGGTACTGCCCTCGCCCCAACTGATGGTATCCAGCCTATCAGATGCAATCATTCATCACCGACACCCAGAAGAAGACACCACATTGGCCAATCACTGACAATCACTGATGAGTTCTAACTGGAATTGATGTATTCAATAAATTAGGAATGCTGCTACGTTTTCTAGTTGTTGTTTTTTGGGGGGGGAATTACGATTTTTTTTAAATTGTTTTTATTCTTGTTGATGTTCTATACTGTAGGTTTTGACATACCAAAAGGAAAACATGGTTTGTTGTTGCTAATCTCCTTTACACTCTGAGTGTAACTATGCAATTATGTGTTTTTTTATGTTATATTGCATTGTTAGCCCAGAAAATCTCAAGTGTTATTACATACAGCCGGGAAGAACTATTGGATATAAAAGCGATGTTACCTTACCAACATTACAACCAGGAATACGTCTTTCCCGAAGCGGATCCTTTGTTCGGACATCCACCCTGGACATGGGATCTTATCCCAGAGGCCGACCCAAAACAAAGCGGTCATCACAGGAGAGGCAGACGGAGCGGTTTACTGGTCAGACTCAGAAGGCGAGCACACCATCCACCGCTTCCGAGCATATTACTCGCCAATGTCCAATCTCTAGATAACAAGGTGGACGAAATTAGGGCACGAGTTGCCTTCCAGAGAGACATCAGAGATTGTAGCATTCTCTGTTTCACAAAAACATGGCTCACTCGGGATATGTTGTCAGTCGGTACAGCCACCTGGTTTCTTCATGCATCGCGCCAACAGAAACAAACATCTCTTTTGTAAGAAGAAGGGTGGGGGTGTATGCCTTATGATTAACGACTCATACTGTAATCACAACAACATACAGGAACTCAAGTCATTTTGTTCACCTGATCTAGAATTCCTTACAATTACATGCCGACCGCATTATCTTCCAAGAGAATTATCTTTGATTATAGTCACAACCGTGTATATCCCCTCCCAAGCAGATACCTCATCGGCCCTCAAAGAACTTCACTGGACTCTATGTACACTGGAAACCATACATCCTGAGGCTGCATTTGTTGTAGGTGGGGGTTTTAACAAAGCTAATCTGCGAAAAAGACTTTCTAAATTCTATCAGCATATCGAATGCGCGACACGAGCTGGTAGCATTCTGGGTCATTGCTATTCTAACTTCTGCGAAGCATTCAAAGCCCTGCCTTCAGCAAATCTGACCAGACTCCATTTTGTTGCTCCCAGCCTAGAAACAGAAACTAAAACAGGAAAATCCCACACGCAGGTCTATACAACGCTGACCTGACCAATCAAAATCCATGCTTCAAGATTGCTTCGATCACATGAACTGGGATATGATCCGGATAGCCTCAGACAATAACATTGATGTATACACTGACTCAGTTAGTGAATTTATTAGCAAGTGCATCGGTGATGTTGTACCAACTGTGACAATTAACCTCTTTGGGATATGTGGGACGCTAGCGTCCCGCATGGCCAACATTCAGTGAAAATGCAGAGCGCCAAATTCAAATAAATTACTATAAAAATGTAACTTTCATGAAATCACACATGCAATACATTAAATTAAGCTACACTTGTTGTGAATCGAGTCAACGTGTCAGATTTCAAAAAGGCTTTTACGACGAAAGCACACCAAACGATTATGTTAGGTCAGTACATAGCCACAGAAAAACACAGCCATTTTTCCAGCCGAAGAGAGGAGTCACAAAAAGCAGTAATAGAGATGAATTTAATCACTAACCTTTGATGATCTTCGTCAGATGACCCTCATAAGACTTCATGTTACACAATACATTAATGTTTTGTTCGATTAAGGTCATATTTATATCCAAAAATCTCAGTTTACATTGGCGCGTTACGTTCAGTAATGTTTTGCTTCCAAAACATCCGGTAATTTTGCAGAGCCACATCAATTTACAGAAATACTCATTATAAATGTTGATGAAATTACATGTGTTATGCATGGAACTTTAGATAAACTTCTCCTTAACCTGTCTAGGATGAGGGTGCCGCTAGCGGCACTCCCCCCCCCCCCCACTGAAAAGGCAGAGCCGCGAAATTCAAAAAAAATACAGCTAATGAAAGACACAGATCTTGTGAATCCAGCCAACATGTCCGATTTTTAAAATGTTTTACAGGGAAGACACAATATGTAAAGATGTACATCTATTACCTAAAAACACATTAGCATAATCCACCATCTTTTATTTGTCCACCAACACCAGTAGCTATCACCAATTCGGCTAAACTAAGATATTTATAGCCCCTAACCAAGAAAAAAACTCATTAGATGACAGTCTGATAACATATTTATGGTATGGGATAGGTTTTGTTAGAAAAAAGTGCATATTTCAGGTAGATGGCATAGGTTACAATTGCACCCACCGTCACAAATGGAATAGAAAAACTACTTAGAGCAACGTGTTTACCTACTTACTAATCATCAAACATTTCGTAAAAATACACAGCATACATGAATCGAAAGACACAGATCCTGTGAATACAGACAATATTTCAGGTTTTCTAAGTGTCTTACAGCGAAAACACAATAAATCGTTATATTAGCATAGCACATAGCACATAGCAGCCCAGCATTGATTCTAGCCAAAGTGAGCGATAAAAGTCAACATCGCCAAAATATATTAATTTTTTCACTAACCTTCTCAGAATTCTTCAGATGACACTCCTGTAACATCATATTACACAATCCATATAGAGTTTGATCGAAAATGTTTATATTTAGCCACCAAAATCATGGTTAGACAATGTGAAATGTAGCTCAGCTGGTCAGAAAATGTCCTTGCGCCACTTAGACAGTGATCTACTCTTATACATAAATACTCATAAACGTGACTAAAAAATATAGGGTGGACAGGGATTGATAGACAATTTAATTCTTAATACAATCGCGGAATTACATTTTTTAATTTATCCTTACTTTTCAATACAGTTTGCGCCAAGCGAAGCTACGTCAAAAAACATGGCGTCCTAAGCCACTAACATTTTTCGACAGAAACACGATTTATCATAATAAAAATGTCCTACTTTGAGCTGTTCTTCCATCAGTATCTTGGGCAAAGGATCCTTTCTTGGGAGTAATCGTCTTTTGGTGGAAAGCTGTCCTCTTGCCATGTGGAAATGCCAACTGCGTTCGGGATGAACTGGAAGCGTGCCCAGCTATTCACAGCGTTTCAGAAATAAATGTCCCAAAATCGCACTAAACGGATATAAATTGCTATAAAACGCTTTAAATTAACTACCTTATGATGTTTTTAACTCCTATAACGAGTAAAAACATGACAGGAGAAATATAACAGGCTAAACTAACGCTTGGAAAAATAGCAGGTCGATGTCCTCCACGCGCATTACGCAGCTGCAAAGGAGCTCCTACCTACAGGGTTTTTTAATTTGTAGTGCCTGTGAACGCGCAATCGACCCCATTCAAATCGTCATCACGTAAAGGCATCCAGGGGAAGACGTAAGCAGTGTCCGTATACTCATAGCAATAACTGTGACCTTTTAACTGACTTGAGATCAGGGGCCAAAATTTCTGAAATCTGACTCCATGTCAGGGAAATTGCTGTAGAATGGGCTCTGTTCCATTTAGAGACAAAATTTCAACTCCTATAGAAACTATAGACTGTTTTCTATCCAATAATAATAATAATATGCATATTGTACGATCAAGGATTTTGTGGGAAGCCGTTTCAAAAATTACACGATTAGCATAAATAGTCACAACAGCGCCCCCATCCTCAACAGGTTAAGCCAGCGCATGTCCAGGCTCGTCTGAAGTTTGCCAATGACCATCTGGATGATCCAGAGGAGGAATGGGAGAAGGTCATGTGGTCTGATGAGACAAAAATAGAGCTTTTTGGTCTAAACTCCACTCGCCATGTTTGGAGGAAGAAGAAGGATGAGTACAACCCCAAGAACACCATCCCAACTGTGAAGCATGGAGGTGGAAACATCATTCTTTGGGGATGCTTTTCTGCAAAGGGAACAGGATGACTGCACCGTATTGAGGGAGGATGGATGGGGCCGTGTATCGCGAGATCTTGACCAACAACCTCCTTCCCTCAGTAAGGGCATTGAAGATGGGTCATGGCTGGGTCGTCCAGCATGACAACGACCAGAAACACACAGCCAGGGCAACTAAGGAGTGGCTCCGTAAGAAGCATCTCAAGGTCCTGGAGTGGCCTAGCCAGTCTCCAGACCTGAACCCAATAGAAAATCTTTGGAGGGAGCTGAAAGTCCGTATTGCCCAGCGACAGCCCCGAAACCTGAAGGGTCTGGCGAAGGTCTGTATGGAGGAGTGGGCCAAAATCCCTGCTGCAGTGTGTGCAAACCTGGTCAAGAACTATAGGAAACGTATGATCTCTGTAATTGCAAACAAAGGTTTCTGTACCAAATATTAAGTTCTGCTTTTCTGATGTATCAAATACTTATGTCATACAATAAAATGCAAATTAATACTGTATATGTACCGACGTTTGTTGTTTCTCTAATATCTGCGATCTTGACATAACGCGCTGCATGATTTACAACTGTCCTGTTGACGGGACCCCGATCCCTAATAACAAGTCCCAAGTGCAAAAACATCAAATACTTTTTGAAAGTCCTTGAGGAGTGTTGCGTGGTCCCATCACGGCAGACACACTCTGAAGGATCCAAACCAGTGTTAACAGCAGGCCTCTCCTGGGTCCTGTTGTACTGAGTGAAAGACATAGATTCTGTCAGCAGATTGCACTGAGATGCCACAGGGCCAAAGATAATAAACCTCCACAATACAGTGCCTTGCAAAAGTATTTATCCCCCTTGGTGTTTTTCCTATTTTGTTGACTTACAACCTGTAATTTAAATGGATTTTTATTTGGATTTCATGTCATGGACATACACAAAATAGTCCAAATTGGTGAAATTTAAAAAATTACTTGTTTACAAAATCCCCCTCAAAAATAAACAGAAAAATGGTGTGTGCATATGTATTCACCCCCTTTGCTATGAAGCCCCTAAATAAGATCTAATGCACCAATTACCTTCAGAAGTCATATGATTAGTTGAGTAAAGTCCACCTGTGCAATCTATGTGTCACATAATCTGTCACATGATCTCAGGATATATATACCTGTTCTGAAAGGACCCAGAGTCTGCAACACCAATATGCAAGGGGCACCACCAAGCAAGCGACACCATGAAGACCAAGGATGTCTCCAAACAGGTCAGGGACAAGGTTGTGGAGAAGTACAGATCAGGGTTGTGTTATAAAAAAGTATCCGAAACTTTGAACATCCCACGGAGCCCCATTAAATCCATCATAAAAAAATTGAAAGAATATGGCACCACAACAAACCTGCCAAGAGAGGGCCGCACACCAAAACTCAGAGACGAGGCAAGGAGGGCATTAATCAGAGAGGCAACAAAGAAATCAAAGATAACCCTGAAGGAGTTGTAAAGCTCCACAGCGGAGATTGTAGTATCTGTCCGTAGGACGACTTTAAGAAGTACACACCACAGAGCTGGTCTTTACGGAGAGTGGCCAGAAAAAAAGCCATTGCTTAAAACTTATTGACACTAGGGGGGCGCCATTTCGACTTTGTAAAAATGAGTTCCCAAATTAAACTGCCTCGTACTCAATTCTTGCTCGTACAATATGCATATTATTAGTACTATTGGATAGAAAACAATCTCTAGTTTCTAAAACCGTTTGAATTATTTCTCTGAGTGAAACAGAACTCATTCTGCAGCACATTTCCTGTCAGGGAGTGAGATTTCAGAAATCGAGGTCCTTGTTCTGAAGCCAGTTTATAAGTCCCCATGTAAGCCATCGGGCTACATGCACTGCATACGCCTTCCTCTAGATGTCAGTAAGCGGTGAGAATTTGAATGGAGTCGATTGCGCAATCTGGGGCCTTATATAAGACCGTGGAACTGAAGTACCATCCTTTTCAACGGTGCGCCTGGCGAATCAGGGACATCACTATGGCCTCCTGCAAAGCTTTTTAGCAGTTCTGTATCTCCGGTCATGTTTTTATTCGTTATAGGTGTTAAAGACATCATAAGGTAGTTAATTTAAACCGACTTATAGCAGTTTATTGCAGTTTATTGCGATTTTCCTGGATTTCTTTGTGACGCGCTTCCACTTGTTGGGCACCTCTCCAGTGGGTGGCTAACGTTATCGGCTAATTCGACAGGACAAGAGGACATCTTTCAGCCAAAAGACGATTGTTCTGAAGAAAGGACACCTTGCCCAAGATTCTGATGGAAGCCCAGCTAACAGTAAGCAGTCTTTATGCTGTTAATTCATTGTTCTGTTGAAAAAATTCAAATGCATAAGACTCCATTACTTGCAGTGTAGCCTTGCTTTATCGCACGTTGTATTGCGCAGTTACGTTAATTTAAAAAATTTAACCCAGCGATTGCATTAAGAACTAATTTGTCTTTCAATTGCTGTCCAACCTGTATTTTTTTAGTCAAGTTTATGAATAGTTTTCGATTAGAATAGGTGCCTCTAAAAGATGGCGCCGGACAGATTGCTTGAGGTTTTGGACACTATTCTCATTGTATAAGCACGATTTGTGCCGCTAAATATGCACATTTTCGAACAAACTCTATATGCATTGTGTAATATGATGTTATAGGACTGTCATCTGAAGAATTCTGAGAAGGTTAGTGAAAAAATTAATATATTTTGGTGGTTTATACGTTATTGCTATTTTTGCTATTTTTGCCTTGAATCAATGCTGTTGTGATGTTTGCTATTGTGGTAAGCTAATATAACTCTATATTGTGTTTCGCTGTAAAACACTTAGAAAATCTGAAATATTGTCTGGATTCACAAGATCTGTGTCTTTCATCTGCTGTACGCTGTGTATTTTTAAGAAATGTTTTATGATGAGTAATTAGCTAATACACGATGGTCTCTGTAGTTATTCTAGTCGCTTTGGTGAGAGTTGTGATGGTGGCTGCAATGGTGGCTGCAATGGTAAACTCTGATTTATACCTGAAATATGCACATTTTTCTAACAAAACATATGCTATACAATAAATATGTTATCAGACTGTCATCTGATGAGGTTGTTTCTTGGTTAGTGGCTATTTATATCTTTATTTGGTCGAATTTGTGATAGCTACTGGAGTAAAAAAATGGTGGAGTAAAGAAGTGGTGTCTTTTGCTAACGTGGTTAGCTAATATATTTACATATTGTGTCTTCCCTGTAAAACATTTTAAAAATCAGAAATGATGGCTTGATTCACAAGATGTGTATCTTTCTTTTGGTGTCTTGGACTTGTGATTTCATGAAGATTTTATTATATGATATCCCTGTGGCTTTAGGCTAGGCTAGGCTAGTCAGCTTTTTGATGGGGGTGCTCCCGGATCCGGGTTTGTGAGGCATTAGCGGTTAAAGAAAAAAATACTCAAACACGTTTGGTGCTCAACAAAAGGCATGTGTGAGACACCACAAACATATGGAAGAAGGTACTCTGGTCAGATGAGAAATAAATCTAGCTTTTTGGCCATCAAGGAAAACGCTATGTCTGGCACAAACCCAACACCCCCCATCACCCCGGGAACACCATCCCATGCTGTGGGGGTTGTTTTTCTTTGTCAGGGAATGGGAAACTGGTCAGAATTGAAGGAATGATGGATGGCGCTAAATACAGGGAAATTCTTGATGGCAACCTTTTTCAATCTTCCAGAGATTTGAGTCTGGGACGGAGGTTCACCTTCCAGCAGGACAATGACCCTGACCATGCTGCTAAAGCAACACTCCAGTGGCTTAAGGGGAAACATTTAAATGTCTTGGAATGGCCTAGACCTCAATCCAATTGAAAATCTGTGGTATGATTTAAAGATTGCTGTATACCAGTGGAACCCATTCAACTTGAATGATCTGGAGCAGTTTTGCCTTGAAGAATGGGCAAAAATTCCAGTGGCTAGATGTGCCAAGCTTATAGAGATTTATAGAGATTTGCAGCTGTAATTGCTGCAAAAGGTGTCTCTACAAATGATTGATGTTGTGGGGGTGAATAGTTATGCATGCTCAAGTTTTCTGTTTTGTTATCTTATTTCTTGTTTGTTTAACAATAAAAAAAAATGGTATCTTCAAAGTGGTAGGCATGTTGGGTAAATCAAATGATACAAACCCTCCAAATATCCATGTTAATTCCAGGTTGTAAGGCAACAAAATAGGAAAAATGCCAAGGGGGTGAATACCTTCGCAAGCCACTGTATGAGTTAATGTCAGGGGGGCAGAGAGCTACAGCAGAAATGGATCAACCATATCAGCCCCAGTGGATTTCTTTCGCCAATCTTAAGCAAGGCATCTAGCACATCACAGTTAGTAAATTGTTGAAATGAAATCAAATATTCACTAGAAGTTGACAGGTTAACCATTGAATCAGTTAGAGGCTGGCAGAGGGAAGAGTGGTCGATTAACTGACCAGAGTTAACAAGGTTTTGACATTTAGCTGTGTGGGTTTTGAAATCAATTAAGTCAGATTAAAATCAACGCATATACTCTTAAATTGATCTGAGGCCAGGGATGGCCAATCCAGATTCAAATCACATAAAATTACCAAATCCGAGGACAAAAAAGGTGTTAAACACTAAGATATATCACCAATAGCATCCACCATGCAAGCGGGGGGAGGGCAATAAATCCCAGCAACAAATAAATGTGTATTTTGGATTATGGACACATCTACAACCAGGAGCTCAAATTTCTTGGGAACATAAATATTTAATATATTGGGACGCCATGAAATTTGATTTTACATATATGGCCTCTCCTCCCCCTATGTAATCTGTCACATCTAAATACATTACAACAATTTACTATGTCTTTATCAGATACAGAACAATTTCTCCATGTTTCAGAGAGAACCAGAATGTCAGGACACGATTCCTGTACCCAAATGTCAATTGTGTCCATTTTTGAAATCATACTTCGTACATTTGGGTGCATTATTCCAAGCCCCCTATGAGATTTAAAGTTAGAGAGGGTATTTAGCTCATTCCCATAAGAGCTAACAGGCCATCTGGTCATCTGCAGCTATTTGTTGAGTGAGCTGAGACTTTTCTAAGGTCCCTGGCCAACCACGTGAGAGCAGAGTAGACTGAGCATTTGACAGACTTCCCTCAAGTCACTGGATGCAGGGGCTGGAGCGGGAACTCGGAAAGCAGTGTTGGCAGAGTGCAGTATACCCTGATGAACCTCCTGCAAAAGGAGTGGAGCTGCTGTAGGGAATCGGAGTGCCTGACAATGTTCCATTCAGGGTTTGCACAGGAGGCTTTGGTGTCCATTTGTTTTCTGTATGCTGCTCTTTATATGCCATTTTAATATTTGAGAATTAACCAATGATATTAGGCCACTCTTGGCCATGATTACAGACACCTGTGTGTTTTGACACTATATAAACGAGTCATCCCGCAGTGTTTGTGATTATATCCTGATGAAGACAGCTTGGCTGTCGAAACATTGGTAATTACATTTTTGCATCTGAGCTCCTAGAGTGTGCTGCTCTCCTTTATTTTAAAGTTTTCTACTCCGCTAGCCAGCACCTCGCTTAAATAGGTGTGCGTTTCTTTTTCTTCTAAGCATCAATACTACGATTGAATCCTACTACACCGTCGGATGTGTCTGGGCTTGAAAAATATTAAAGACTACAAAGGGAATTCCAGACATGAGCAGCCAAGTGACGCAAGCCTACCAGATGACTTTATGCTCGCTTCAAGGCAAGAAGCATTGAAACATGCATGACAGCACCAGCTGTTCCGGAAGACTGTGTGATCACGCTCTCCGTAGCCGATGTGAGCAAGACCTTTAAACAGGTCAACATTCACAAAGCCACGGGGCCAGACGGATTACCAGGACGTGTACTCAAAGCATGTGCGGACCAACTGACAAGTGACTTCACTGACATTTTTCAACCTCTCCCTGACTGAGTCTATAATATCTACATGTTTCAAACAGACCACCAAAGTCCTTGTGCTCAGGGAAGCAAATGTAACCTCCCTAAATGATAGCCGCCCCGTAGCACTCACGTTGGTAGCCACGAAATGCATTGAAAGGGAAGTCATGGCTCACATCAACACCATCATGCCGGAAACCCAAGACACACTCCAATTTGCATACCGCCCAAACAGATCCATAGATGATGCAAGATCTATTGCACTCCACACTGCCCTTTCCCACTACAGCTCAGCGTTCGGCACCATAGTGCCCACAAAGCTCATCACTAAGATAAGGACCCGGGGGACTAAACACCTCCCTCTGCAACTGGATCTTGGAACTTCTGACGGACCACCCCCAGGTGGTAAGGGTAGGCACCAACACAAACCGCCATGCTGATCCTCAACACAGGGGCCCCTCAGGGGTGCGTGCTTAGTCCCCTCCTGTACTCCCTTTTCACCCCTGACTGCGTGGCCAAGCACAACTCCAACACCATCATTAAGTTTGCTGATGACACAATGTGGTAGCCCTGATCACCGACAACAACGAGAAAGCCTATAGGGAAGAGGTCCGAGACCTGGCAGTGTGGTGCCAGGATAACAACCTCTCCCTCAATGTGAGTAAGACAAAGGATCTGATTGTGAACTACAGGAAAAGGAAGGCCCCCCATGAACTTTTTAGGGATAGGGGGCAGCATTTTCACATTGGATGAATAGCGTGCCCAAATTGTACTGCCTCCTACTCTGTCCCACATGCTAATAAGTGCATATTATTAATGCATATTATATATATTATTACTATTGGATAGAAAACACTCTGAAGGTTCTAAAACTGTTTGAATTATGTCTGTGAGTATAACAGAACTCATATGGCAGGCAAACTTCCAACCAGGAAGTGGAAATTCTGAGGCTGGTTGATTTTCAACTGATCGCCTATTCAAATCCCAGGAAGATATGGATTCCTACGCCTTCCACTAGATGTCAACAGTCTGTAGAACGTTGAATGAAGTTTATACTGTGTTGTGGGGCTGGATGAGAGGGGAATGAGTCAGTGGTCTGGAAGATTGCCAGTTCCTTGCGTTCCATTACTTCTACAGACACGAAGGAATTCTCCGGTTGGAACGTTATTGGATATATATGATAACAACATCCTAAAGATTGATTCTCTACTTAGTTTGACCAGTTTATTCGACCTGTAATATAACTTTTTGGAGTTTTCGTCCGACATTATGCGGGACTTGCACGAGCGTTTGGATATGTGTACTAAATGCGCTAGCAAAAGTAGCTACTTGGACATAAATAATAGACATTATCGAACAAAACAACAATATATTGTGGAACTAGGATTCCTGGGAGTGCATTCTGATGAAGATCATCAAAGGTAAGGGAATATTTATGATGTAATTTTGTATTTCTGTTGACTCCAACATGGCGGAGAAATGTTTTTTATATCTGAGCGCCGTCTCAGATTATTGCATGGTGTGCTTTTTCCGTAAAGTTTTTTTGAAATCTGACACAGGGGTTGCATTAATAAGAACAACTGTATCTTTAATTCTATGTAAAACATGTATCTTTCATCAAAGTGTATGATGAGTATTTCTGTTATTAGATGTGGCTCTGCAATTTCTCCGGATATTTTGGAGGCATTTCTGAACATGGCGCCAATGTAAACTAAGATTTTTGGATATAAATATGCACATTATCGAACAAAACATACATGTATTGTGTAACATGATGTCCTATGAGTGTCATCTGATGAAGATCATCAAAGGTTAGTGATTCATTTTATCTCTATTTCTGCTTTTTGTGACTCCTATCTTTGGCTGGGAAAATGGTTGTGTGTTTTTGGACTTGGCGGTGAGCTAACGTAATCATATGTTGTGTTTTTGCTGTAAAGCATTTTTTAAATCAGACACAATGGGTAGATTAACAAGATGTTTATCTTTCATTTGCTGTATTGGACTTGTTAATATGTGAAAGTTACATATTTCTAAAACATATTTTTGAATTTTCCGCGCTGCCTTTTCATCGGAATGTTGTGGGGGGGTTCCGCTAGTGGAACGTGTGTCCTAGAAAGGTTAACATCGAAGTGGCTGAAGTGGAGCAGGTTGAGAGTTTCAAGTTCCTTGGTGTCCACATTACCAATGGACTGTCATGGTCCAAACACACCAAGACAGTTGTGAATAGGGCACGACAACACATTTTCCTCACTGAAAAGATTTGGCATGGGTCCCCAGATCCTCAAAATTTTCTAGAGCTGCACCATTGAGAGCATCCTGTCCAGTTGCATCACCGCCTGGTATGGCAATTGCTCGGCATCTGACCGTAAGGCACTACAGAGGGTAGTGCGTACTGCCCAATACATCACTGGGGCCAAGCTTCCTGCCATCCAGGACCTATATTCTAGGCGGTGTCAGAGGAAGGCCCAAACATTTTTCAAAGACTCCAGTCACCCAAGTCGTAGGCATGTTATCTCTGCTACCGCACGGCAAGCGGTACCGGGGCACCAGGTTTTGGACCATTAGGCTCCATAACAGCTTCTACACCCAAGCCATACGACTGCTGAACAATTAATCAAATGTCTACCCGGACAATTTACATTGAAAAACCTTGGTAGAGCATGGGTGCAGTAGACATTGTGGTGCTAGTTTATTTCCTTTCTTTTTCGGCTTAAGACCAATGACTATTTCCTTGTCTTTTGTTTTTAATAGTCTAGTACATCTAGTCCAGTCTGCTTCATTCTGTTCTCTGGCTGGGGATCGGGAGGATCAAGAGATAAATGCATGGCCATGTGTATCGTTTTGCTACCGTTTTGCTACCCATGGGCACTTTGTTGAGAGTATCAGTCCAACATTTTAATTGCCAGTGATGTGTGCCACTTCCACTGCAGCCACAAATGAGCAGCTATTGTTTGTGTCCAAGCCTAAGCGGACACGTTTCTTGCTCACTTGCCAAGCATGACTAATTACAGAGTGAAGTTTGGCACACATTTATTAAAATATTCCTAAACGAGTCACAAGAAAAACCAATGGAAACAGAGGAACAAGGGTAACAGTCGTTATCTAAAGTGTCCATTTTATCTCTGCCCCTGTCCCCAGTGTGTGTGTGTGCCGTGTATGTGTATTTTGGCCAAAGCTCCCAGCCTGGCTTTATGACTGATGGGCTGCTTGGCGATGCATCTGTGCTGTTTTCTAATGGGTCTCTCTCGTGGCTCTGGCCTAATTGGCCTCCTGCTGCCACAGCCGGCTGAGTAACACAAGGAGGAAACAGATCGAGGTTCTATCTCTGCCACAGTACACCTGGCTGTTAGTCAGACACACACGCACACACAGACGCAAGCAGAAGCACAGACACACATGCATTTACGCACGCACACACACACGCAGGCACGCACGCGCACATACAAACACACACACACATCTGACTGTCAGTCACGCTCTGTGGGACATGCAGGTCTTACCCACTCTGACAAATTATACACACAGCAAATTATCCAGTGTTAAAAAAAACTAAATTAACACAGAGAGCGTTGAATCAACATTGAAAGTGTTCGGTCTGTGGACTGACATAGACACCAGAACAGTGTTAAGTGCAAAGGCTTATTCAAATATTTTCCGGAGTGCCTTGCCTTTCTAGTAAATGGTAGAGTTACAATTCATGAGTGTATTTGCTAGTGACAGAGAGATAGATGGGTGTTGCATTCACCCATGTTTGTCTGATGGACTTCAACAAGTTAGATTTGAAGTAAATATATTATCATCAAAAAATGTATATGTATTTAAAACAATACTATATGTATGCCATAAGGCCTTATTTTGAGGGCCTAGTTTTAACCTAATTTAGGGGCCTGAAACTCATGCACATCACTTTGAACCAAAACCACACCCATCATTATCCTATTTCCCAGCATGCTCTATTGCAGGTAGATTTTTTAAAATGGTTTGTTTCAATATCTATGTTTGTGCATGACATTGATTGATTAATTAATGTTAACCTACTCAAATATTAATAACATACCTTTTTCTAAACTAATCAAATCTGTTACTTAGACTTTGACTTTTTGCACCTGTTACTGAAATGGTTGTCCTAGTTTAGATGGTTTAGCTAGTCTCAAATATTTTTTATTTCTAATCCTGGCTGTTGTTATAAACTCTGATTGCGGGTGAAAAACACTTCCTAATTTTGAATATCCCCACCCCGGCAGAATTCCAACAGGAATTACACATCACTTTGCAAGCCAGCGTAATATGGCTTGCAGAAAGGGTTGTCAGGTCTCCTGGGATTTTTAGCCCAATTACCTCTGAAAACCCACCCACAATGCCTGAAAACTAGCCCCAGAAAAACGTTTTGCAACAAGCGAGGAGTTGCCACATTCATCCAATAAACAGTTTTTCCATGTTATTGAGCGAATTAAGAAGAAATTTCAACATAATTTTAAACAACGTAGGCTAAGAAGCAACATTTGGTTTTCCATGAAAATAACAATTCTTGTGAGTTTAAGAATATGTCACAAGAGAAAATATATATCGCCCTTGTTATACTATCCAGATAATTTTCCATCAATGAATGTCGATATAACTTGTTTTGACTGCTATGATTAAGCAGTGAGGCCAGAGGAGGTGTGGTATATGTCCAATATACCACGGCTATGGGTTTTTCTTAAGTCATAGCCCTTAGCTGCGGTAAATTGGCCCTATACCACAAAGAACAGCCCTCAGAATCAGGAGGTGGGGAGAAAGATGGATGAACTGTTCGAATCAAGCAGCGCGTTGAGCAAAGTTGGTAAAGACAATTGTTCCGAATGGACAACAGCAGTATCGAAAACTGGATCAAAAAAGGAAATTGTCTAAAATTGGAGTGGAGGATATTTTTATGATTGATAATGAATTGCTTCTTGTTGGGATGAGTTTGTTGAGTAAGGACGCATATGTGGGAGACCCCTTTTGAGTTGTTTAAAATAGTGGAGTATGTGTGGGGAGAAGTGGAGTCTGTCAGAGTGGCCAGGAGTGGTCTTATTTTGATTAATTTTATTTCTGAAGAACAGAGGAAGATCGCAGTGAGCCTCAAAAGAATCTGGACAACAGAAGTTGTGTGTTTTGAGTAGAGCACCAGTCAAAGGAGAAATTTCAGGGTTGACGACTGATGTTCAAGTTGAATCCCTGAAGAAAATTCCTGGTGTGATTGGTGCCCGGCCTCTGACCCACTGGGTGAATGGGGAAAAAGAAGAAAGTCTGTCGGTCCTGTTGTTTTTTGATCAAGAGCAAATACCTACGCCGCTTGGTTATGTAAGATACGCCGCAAGAGCTTTCGTCCCCAAACCACTGCAGTGTAAGAACTGTAAAGGATTTGGCCATGTTTCAAGTGTGTGCAGACAGAGTGTATTGAAGAACGGCGTGTAGAAGGATGACGGTGTTGCAATTGTGGTGGGGATCATGATCCTGAGTTCCTGGAGAACCCTGTAAGGGTGAAGGAGATTGAGGTGGCAAAAGTTAGAGCGGCCAATGGGAATCTCCTATGAGGAGGCGATTAAAAGAATTGAGAAAACAAGTGATGCTAGTGAATATATAGTAGTGGACACACCACAGCCTGTAGTAAATGTTTGCTGCCTGTGTGTTAAAAAGGTGTATTTTGTGGCGTTCATTGCCACAGTTATGAATTGTAAGGCACAAGTTTCAAAGAAATCCAAGAAACTGGACATTATTGTGGCTGTCTAAAGACTTGCAAGGGGTACTGGCGCCGAAGACCCGCACTCCCTTGAGTCTGTGTAGGGATCAGCTCTGTTTTATTTTTTAACAGCAAAGTTGTTTGATTTAGTTTAGTTTATTTATTTATTTGTTGTTTTGGTATTTAGTTCAATTCTTGGGAATCCTGTTTACATTCTGCACAGTTGGTGGTGGAATGCACATTCAATTGTGTGATCGCCAACATACCATAGAAGAAGAACAACAAACCTTAGTTGTGGAGTATTGGCCATAACACACAAAGCTCTGAGGTCTAATTGCTATCATAAACTGGTTACCAACGTAATTAGAACAGTAACAAGTATGTTTTTATCATTCCCATGGTACACATCTGATATACCCTGGCTTTCAACCAATCAGCACTCAGGGCTCAAACCACCCAGTTTATACTTGTAAATAAATCCTGTTTGCCCATGTGCATAACTATTGATACATCTGACAGGAGAGTGTGAGTGATGAAAGTTAGATGTCAAAATCTCTGTGCAAGAAACACTTGGACGACCTTCAAAAAACAAATGTTAGGTAACTGGAAATTGTGCTGCTATTATGTGCCAGATGTTAAGACTACAAACCGTTATAAATGGCCTATTTTTGTGATTGACTATTTCAATAGGCATAAATAAGCTACTGACTAAAATGTATTGTTTTGGTTATAATTGCAATTCAACTTTGCCATTGGTTGCTGAGCTAGATGCAGGTAGCCCTTAGCCCCTGATAGGTCAACATGCCAACATCTAATTTCAGCTGTCATCAAGGCAAAGGGTGGCTACTTTGAAGACTCTCAAATATAAAATATATTTTAATTTGTTTAACACTTTTTTGGTTGATACATGATTCCATATGTGTTATTTCATAGTTTTGAAGTCGTCACTATTATTCTACAATGTAGATATTAAATAAATATTTAAAATAAAGAGAAACCCTGGATTGAGTAGGTGTGTCCCAACTTTTGACTGGTACTGTATATATATTTTTTGAAGAGAAATGCCACGGCGGCCGTGGTGCAATTTAGAAGTAGCCCAACAACCCACCACTCACGACCAACTAATTTTCACCCACGACATCATATTCAAAGTAGCTCAATTTGGCAGGAAAACAACGAACATGGCAACACTGCTTGCAGATCTGATGTGGCCTGTAAACCGTGAGTTACAGAACACTGTATTTGGGTAAAACTAGGCCCTCAGAACAAGGACTAATTGTATTTTAATAATAACATATTTGCTTTGGATCTCACTGGCTTGCTCGCTTCCTTCTCTGTCTGCAATTTCTGCGGTGGTTGGCACAGATGCTTGTGGTGATGAGCAATCGTTTCCAGCCAACCTTTAGACATGGAGACGACAGCACAGGTACTCCAATTGTCATATAAATTACAATTAGACTTCCAGGCTCCTGGACGGGGCCCCAATTTAAATCCCTGCACTGCCAAGTAACGAGATAATTTGTAAGACCGGCGCTTGGAATATTCATTTCCTGACGTGCGACTACAAAGTCATCATCAAAATAGTTTTTTGGTGTCCAGTAAGTCAATTGTATTACCTCACACAGGCAGAGAGGACATTTGTAAAATTGCATCAGAGCTCATGAATATTACATTAACTTTCAATTTATTTCATATAATCTACATTAGAGTTGGAGATATATGACCTGTTACAGTACTGTCTCATGCACTTTTTATCTGAACTTAAATAGTCTTATTTGTGACAGTAGTACTGGCAGTAGTACTAACACTACTACAGAACTGTATACCAGAAGTATACGAGTAGTACTAACAGTACTTCAGGACTACTTCTAATGAACCACAATTCCTACACTACTACTACCACGGAATATTTAGCATCCGAGTTATGGCCCTTTTTTTTATTTTCACAGCTTCAGCACAACAACACTCCTGTAATTACATGGACTATTTGTTAGGCATGGAGGCAATTTACTGTGGATTAACCAACCGCTTGGCACCTGAGGCTTGCAATACAGGAAAGACAAACTCAGAGAGAGAAGAAGAGACTGAACGAATGGCTTAGAGAGAGAGAGAAACAATTTAATTTGTACAATTTGTGCCACGGATGGAGAAGCAATTTAAAGACAATTGCTGGACTATCCATGTGCCTATTATCGGTGACAGCCCCCTTACTTTATTGTGGGGAAAACAGGTCAGGACTCCACAGCAGATTAACTGGCCAGATAAATAAATAAGAAGAGAGGCTGGAAGCACAAACAAAAGGAGAGGTGAATCAATCAAGTCAGACTGAGGAAAGACAGAGAGAGGGAAGAGGAGGAGTGAATCATTCAAGTCAGACTGAGGAAAGACAGAGAGAGGGAAGAGGAGGAGTGAATCGTTCAAGTCAGACTGAGGAAAGACAGAGAGAGGGAAGAGGAGGAGTGAATCATTCAAGTCAGACTGAGGAAAGACAGAGAGAGGGAAGAGGAGGAGTGATTCTTTCAAGTCAGAATGGGGAAAGACAGAGAGAGGGAAGAGGAGGAGTGAATCATTCAAGTCAGACTGAGGAAAGACAGAGAGAGGGAAGAGGAGGGGTGCATCAATCAATTCAGACTGGGGAAAGACAGAGAGAGGGAAGAGGAAGAGTGAATCATTCAAGTCAGACTGAGGAAAGACAGAGAGAGGGAAGAGGAAGAGTGACTCATTCAAGTCAGACTGAGGATAGACAGAGAGAGGGAAGAGGAAGAGTGAATCATTCAAGTCAGACTGAGGAAAGACAGAGAGAGGGAAGAGGAAGAGTGAATCATTCAAGTCAGACTGAGGAAAGACAGAGAGAGGGAAGAGAAGTGATGCATCCCAAATGGCAACCTATTCCCTATAGTGGACTCCTTTTGACCACAGCCCTATGTAGTAGGGAATAGGGTACCATTTGGGACATACAATATCCATGGTGAGGCTGCCTTGGAGAGAGCTGTAGGTAGGTAACCAACCCTCTCACCAGGCTGTATAACAACCCAACAGGATATTCAATGTTCTCTTGAGGAAATGACTCAGACACAAAAAGTGTCTCTGCTCATCTCCTCCCAAATGAATTCACTGGTCCCAATAGGCCCCAACGACTTACACAGACTGAGGAGAGGAGAGAAGACTTAGAGGCTGGCGCGTTATCACTCACTGTCTCTCTCTTCTCTTCTCATACACACCCTCTCTAATTAAATTCATCAAAGGGATGCTGAAGTCAGAAGAGATGTTAGGAAATCAAACAGGTGAGAATATCCTGGGTGAAAAGGAAGAAGAAAAAAAGAACAGAGGATAAAAGCTCTGTCTCTATCTCTCTCTTTCATTCTGCTCACCTCTGGGTTTCTTCTTCTCCTACTCTTCATTTCTCTGTATACTGTTTTAATGGATTCATCCTATTTAATGGATTCAAAACAAACAAACTTTAAAAAATGAAGCAGTGAAGTGAGTAGGATGTGGAGCAGGGTGTGGTCATGGTGCGGGGAGGGAGTGAGGTTTGTATTAAACGAAGAAGTATCATTTTTGTTGAAATTCTGTTTGAGAACCTGAAACAATGAGATCAGTTTTATTCAGTGAAAATAGGGGACTGTGTGAGTGGGAATGCCTAGCCAATCGAATTAGGACTGGATCTGGGAGATGGGCTGAAATAACGGGCTGAAGCAGAGAGTCAGATGGTACGAAAATGGTAACAACTTTAGTGGACAGGGGAGGACCAGAGAGAAAGTGAGATGGAGAAAGAGAGGGAGAGAGGGGATGGGTGTATGAAGACGGTTGAAATGTAAGGGTTATGATGACTGATAAAGATGTGGGTGGTATTCTATAGAGAGAGAGAGGGGGGGGTGAAGAGACAGACAGAGAGACAGTGGGAAGTAAGAGAAGTGGAACTGGAGAATAATACAGTACATACACTGTGAAACATTTCCTGTTTTTTTATAGTAACTTACAGACAACTGACTGCTTATACGTTCCTGTAAACAGGAGTACAGTGCATTAGTACAGTGCATTATTGTAATCTTGTTACACTAACTGGAACAAATTATTGGTTGAATGGATTAAATTCATTGAGGGGAGATGGGGCTTATATTTTATAGTTTGTAATAATATAATAATTGTATTTTGCCATAATTAAATGGTATTGGTTCGAGCAGGTTGGCTGCTCTGATGTGTTTAGTCAGTTTGAAAGCTTTTATTACCAAATTAATGTATTTTATATCAACTTCTAGAGGCCAGGTTGTTAGGTTATAGCCTTATTCTAAAATTGATTAAATTAACACAATACAGCATAATGACAGAGCAAAAACATGTTTTTAATTTTTGCTAATTTACAAAAAGAAAAACTGAAATATCACATTTACATAAGTGTTCAGACCCTTTACTCAGTACTTTGTTAACCTGTTAGTGAATAGGGGGCGCTATTGGAGGCGCCTCCTATTCGGGGGGCGCCTCCAATAGTGTAGAAAGAGTGTAGATACCACGATTCGATGGGGAGTGGAGGCTAGGTGGTTCGGCTTGAATTCACCCGCTTAGACACCGCTACTCATCCGTAGCTTGGGTAGAAAAAGATTTCTTTGTCTTCAAACTTGTTGCGTTTTGGGTTCGTTGACCTTTTTGACCTTTGGCTGCAGCGCGGGTCACTTTGTCTAATCTGTTAATTCTGCACTCACAGGTTTTATACCCTCGGGTCAGAAGTGGGCGTAACCGCCTTCAGGGCAATTCTCTGGGCGTACCAAGTTTAAGGGGCAAGGTATAGATTTTACTGGAATCCAATTGTAGACAACTAACTTCACATTTCATCTTTACCGAAACATTCTCTTTGATTTGGACATTTTCCACACAACGTACAATGTATAAACATCAAGCATATACGAAGAAAACTCTTAACGTTACAATGTTTTCATAATGACGTCATCTATTACCCTTTAATAACAAAACGAAAATGACATACATTTTCATATTCCATCTATCGTCATGACCACCATTGTAGTTGACGGAAACCATTGTTCCAAAGTCCCTTTATTGCATGTTTACAGTTCTGAGGCTGGTTGTCCATAGTGAGAGGGAAGGGACAAAGGAATGTTGTCCGTGGCCTCAGAATTACCATGGGTGTGAGGGGTCATAAAACCCCCACATCTTCAGACCCCTAGATCTCTCCTCCTCTGATGGGGTTGAGAGATAATCTGTAGGGTTGTGGTCTCCTGTAACCTGACCTGATCAGGACAGTCATGACAGTGCTTACGGTCATTGTCCAGTTAGAAGGTGAACCTTTGCTCCAGTCTGAAGTCCTGAGCGCTCTGGAGCAGGTTTTCATCAAGGATCTCTCTGTACTTTGCTCTGTTCATCTTTGCCTCGATCCTGACTACTCTCCCAGTCTCTTCCGCTGAAAAGCATCCCCACAGCATGATGCTGCCACCACCATGCTTAACCGTAGGGATGGTGTCAGGTTTCCTCCAGACGTGATGCTTGCCATTAAGGCCAAAGAGTTTAATCTTGGTTTCATCAGACCAGAGAATCTTGTTTCTCATTGTCTGAGATTGGTGGTGTGCTGCAGAGATTTGGGTTCTTGGTCACCTCCCTGACCAAGACCGTTCTCCCTAATTGTTCAGTTTTGCCGGGCGGCCAGCTCTAGGAAGAGTCTTGGTGGTTCCAAATTTCTTCCCTTTAAGAATGATGGAGGGCACTGTGTTCTTGGGGACCTTTAATCATGCAGAAATATTTTGTTACCTATCCCGATATCTGTGCATCGACACAATCCTGTCTCGGAGCTAAACAGACAATTCCTTCGACCTCATGGCTCGGATTTTGCTCTGAAATGCACTGTCAGCAGTTGGACCTTATATAGACAGGTGTGTCACTTTCCAAATCATGTCCAATCAATTGAATTGACCACAGGTGGACTCCAATCAAGTTGTAGAACCATCTCAATGATGATCAATGGAAACAGGATGCACCTGTGCTCAATTTTGACTCTCACAGCAGAGGGTCTGAGTACTTATGTAAATAAGGTATTTCTGTTTGTTTTTTCAAAATGTATTTTTCACTTTGTAATTATGGGTTATTGTGTGTAGAATGCTGAGGAATTTTTATTTATTGAATCCATTTAAAAATAAGGCTGTAAAGTTTAAAAAATTGGAAAAACTCAAGGTGTCTCAATACTTTCCGAAGGCACTCTAGATGCAAAGCGTTAAAAAGAGGGGCAAAGTGCTGTGTTTTAGGCCGATTTGACTCATGATTTGTCAACTTGTGCACAATTTTTCTGTCCTTCACATCGGAGAGCTGCTGCAAGCTCTTTGCGTGTCTTGACCAATCAGATTCACACACAATGCACAAAGCTCAAAGAATGCTCTCCACTTTCCTCCTGTATTCATTTAGTTAGCCAAAGAAGATATTAAAATGTCATTTTCATCCAATGTCTGCCATGTTTTTGGATGACGTCATTATGTCATCGCTGCTCGTGCTGCCCCCTTTGCACACTGAGTGCTAGTGCACATGCTACGATGGTCAACTCTAAGGCCTTTCTCAAGGCCAGTCTGGAGTGGTTCGTGAAAATTGTGTTATTGAGTTACTGAGAACTAGAGAGCAACATAGCAACATCGTACTAAATAGAGACTATAGCCTGGTATAGAGTCTATACTTTGACTGGAGAACTAGAAACATTAAAGAAGACGAACAGAACAAGACAGGATCACCCTGACCTGAACATGTATCCATCTGGGATGTTTCCTGTTCTTAATGGCTTCCTGTCTCAATTCTGTCTCTGTCTGCCTCTGTGTCTGCTTGCATCCTTAATGGCACCCTATTGCCTATATAGTGCACTACTTTGGCCATAACATGGGCCGTGATCAAAAGTAATGCACTATATAGGGAATAGGGTGCAATTTGAGATGGAGGCTCTATCACTGGCTGTCTTTGAAAGTCGACTAGTGTGTAAGTGACACTCAGTCAGTGTCCTTGCCTGCTTACTGGTATCCTCTTTAACTTCTTATGGCTGAAGGGGCAGTATTGAGTAGCTTGGATGAAAGGTGCCCATATCAAACGGCCTGCTCCTCAGTCATAGTTGCTAATATTTGCATATTATTATTAGTATTGGATAGAAAACACTCTAAAGTTCCTAAAACTGTTTGAATTATGTCTGTGAGATTAACAGAATTCATATTGGCAGGCAAAATCCTGAGTTGAAATCAAACCAGGAAGTCAGAAATCTGAGCCTGTGTATATTCACCAGAGTCCCTAAAGAAATCCACTTGAGATATTAATGATGTTGCACTGCCTTGGGGTTCCACTAGATGTCAGCAATCAACAGAACTAAGTCTGATGACTCTAATGTGAAGGGGGGTCGAATTAGACAGAATTTAGTATCAGGTCCCATGAGGTGACCATGCGTTCACCACGCGCGTTCACGTGAGAGGCAGCTCCGTTCCATCTCTCAATTGAAGTCGTTATAGTTCTCCGGTTGGAACGTTATTCAAGATGTATGTTAACTACATTCTAAAGATTGATTCAGTACATCGTTTGCCATGTTTCTACTGACTGTAACGGAATGTTTGGACATTTCGTCACGTTATAGTGGTCGCGCTTTGAGACTTTGGTTAGGGTTTTGGTAAACAATTCGAAAGTAGCTAATTTGACATAAATAACAGACATGAACGAACAAATCAAGCATTTATTGTGGACCTGGGATTCATAGGACTACATTCTGATGAATTCCTCAAAGTTAAGGAAACATTTATGATGTATTTTCTGGTTTCTGCTGAGTCCAACATGGTGGCTAATTTGGCTAATCACCTGAGCGCCGTCTCAGATTATTGCATGGTTTATATTTCCGTAAAGGTTTTTTGAAATCTGACATAGCGGTTGCATTAAGGAGAGGTATATCTATAATTCAATGTGTATAACTTGTATTATCATCTATATTTATGATGAGTATTTACGTTGAAACGATGGGCTATGCAAAGTCACTTGATAATTTTGCATTTAGTCAATCTAATCACCTCAATGTAAACTCAGAAGTTTTGATATAAATATGAATTTAATCAAACAAAATATGCATGTATTGTGTAACATGAAGTCCTATGAGTGTCATCTGATGAAAATAATTGAAGGTTAGTGATTAATTTTATCTCTATTCTGGTTTTTGTGAAGCTATATTTAGCTGGGAAAAATGGCTATGCTTATTGTGGTTTTGTGGTGACCTAACATAATCGTTTGCAGTGCTTTTGCTGAAAGCCTATTTGAAATCGGACACTTTGGTGGGATTAACAATAAGATTACCTTTAAAATGATATAAGACACATGAATGTCTGAGGAAATTTAATTATGAGATTTCTGGTTTTTGAATTTGTTGCCCTACACTTGGACTGGCTGTTGTCATATCGGTCCCGTTACCGGGACTACAGCCATAAGAAGTTTTTAAACACTGGGATTTAGGGGGAAGATTTGTCTCTGACATTATTGGTAAATTCTCTCTCTTGCACCGTGGGTGGGTTATGAAGGAAGATCTTACAGTGTATTCTTTACCTGGTCCAACTCCGTTCATCTGGGGCTCAGCATGCAGTCCATAAGCGTCCCGCCCTGACCTTAGAGAGCCTTTTTATGTCTCTATTTGGTTTGGTCAGGGTGTGATTTGGGGTGGGCATTCCATGTTTTGTTTTCTATGATTTTGTGGTTCTATGTTTTGGCCGGGTATGGTTCTCAATCAGGCACAGCTGTCTATCGTTGTCTCTGATTGGGAACCATACTTAGGTAGCCCTTTTTCCCTCCCTTCGTTGTGGGTAGTTGACTTTGTTAGTGGTACTTATGCCCTGTAAGCTTCACGGTCGTTTTTGTTATTTATTGTTTTGTTGGCGACATTTTAACAAATAAAAGAAAATGTATGCTCCCCATGCTGCACCATGGACTTCTTCCAGCATCGGCCATGACAGAACTACCCAACACAAACGGACCAAGCAGCGTGGTCAGGAGGACAGGACGGAAACCCGAGAGGCAAGCCCCACATTTATTTGGCGGGGGAGGGGCAGATGACGTGGGCGTCGGTGCTGAGGTGTGGGTCTGAGACTGAGGAGGAATTCTTGGACCGTTTGAGCGAGGAGTGGTTGGCAGTGGAGAGGGACGAAAGAGTTTGGAGGGGTTGGAGTCTGGAGCAAGATAGTCGCTTTGAGGAGCGTGGTACTGGTCAGGCACCGTGTTATGCTGTGAAGCGTACGGTGTCTCCAGTTTGTGGCCACAGCCCAGTCCGTCCTGTGCCAGCACCACGCAGTTGCCAGGCTAGGGTGAGCATCCAGCCAGGATGGGTTGTAACAGCCCTGCTCTCCAGACCTCCAGTGCACCTCCTCGGACCAGGATATCCTATGCCGGCTCTACGCACAGCGTCTCCGGTGCGTCTGCACAGCCCAGTGCGTCCTGTACCAGCGCCCCGCATGTGCAGGGCGAAGATAACCATCTAGCCAGGACGGATTGTGCAAGCTCTACGCTCGAGACATCCAGTGCGCCTCCACGGCCCAGTGTATCCGGTGCCTCCGCCAAGAACCAAGCCTCCAGTATGTCTCCCCAGCCTGGTGAGTCCTGTGCTTGCTGTCAGAACCAGGCCTCCTGTATGTCTCCCCAGCCTGGTGAGCCCTGTGGCAGCTCCACGTACCAGACTGCCCATACGTCTCCTCACTCCAGTGATGATCCATGGCAAGAAGCCTCCAGTGATGATCCATGGCAAGAAGCCTCCAGTGATGATCCATGGCACGAAGCCTCCAGTGATGATCCGTGGCACGAAGCCTCCAGTGATGATCCATGGCACGAAGCCTCCAGTGATGATCCATGGCACGAAGCATCCAGTGATGATCCATGGCAAGAAGCCTCCAGTAATGATCCATGGCACGAAGCCTCCAGTGATGATCCATGACAAGAAGCCTCCAGTGATGATCCATGGCACGAAGCCTCCAGGGAGGAGTCGTGGCAGGAAGCCTCCAACAACGGTCTCCAGTCCGAAGCCTCCAGTGACGGTCTCCAGTCCGGAGCCTCCAGCGACGGTCTCCAGTCCGGGGCCCGCAACAAGGGTGCCCAGTCCGGGGCCCGCAACAAGGGTGCCCAGTCCGGGGCCCGCAGCGAGGGTGCCCAGTCCGGGGCCCGCAGCGAGGGTGCCCAGTCCGGGGCCAGCTACGAGGGTCCCCAGTCCGGGGTCGGCGTCGAGTGTCCCCTTACCAGAGGTGCCACCAAAGTGGGGTGAGCCAGAGGTGGAGCGGGGTCTGCGGCCCGCACCGCGGATAGATGCCCACCCAGACCCTCCACTATAGGTTCAGGATTTGGGGCCAGAGTCCGCAGCTTTGGGGGGGTACTGTCACGCCCTGACCTTAGAGAGCCTTTTTATGTCTCTATTTGGTTTGGTCAGGGTGTGATTTGGGGTGGGCATTCTATGTTTTGTTTTCTATGATTTTGTGGTTCTGTGTTTTGGCCGGGTATGGTTCTCAATCAGACACCACTGTCTATCGTTGTCTCTGATTGGGAACCATACTTAGGTAGCCCTTTTTCCCTCCTTTCGTTGTGGGTAGTTGACTTTGTTAGTGGCACTTATGCCCTGTAAGCTTCACGGTCGTTTTTTGTTATTTATTGTTTTGTTGGCGACATTTTAACAAAAAAACAAAATGTACGCTCACCACGCTAACCTTGGTCTTCTTCCAACATCGGCCGTGACAATAAGCAGGATGGATGGAGGACCAAAACTTATCCTCTACTACTACCACCATTACCCTGCCCCATCTCCACAATAACTTCCTCCCACCCAGGACTAAGATGTTGTCTTGTTAGCAGGAAGCTGCTAATATTGGTTGTTTGGTGCTGCTGACCCCTGGGGTCGCCCGGCCTTTCATATTCCCAGCTCTTAGCCAAAGTGATTCTGACAGCCACATTAAAATGCAAATTCCTTCCTGCCTTTCTCCTCATTCTGCTCATTGCTATTTTGTCACTTTCCCTCTCCTCGTGTGGCGGGTGGGTGGCGGCAAAGGAATTAGAACCGTTGGCCCAGGGGTTGAATATTCAGATGGTCAGCTGATTGCAGTAGCATCCCAAATGGTACCCTTTTGTCTTTATAGTACACTACTTTTGACGAGGGCACTGGCCATTTGGAACAAAGCCATAGTGATGTTACCCCTGCTTTCATCTCACACCTCCTCTCCTCTCTCCACCTAATACCCATCACTTAGTTCTGCTGCCAAGACTACCCACAGGCCTCTAGTGCTCATACAGAGGGCTGGAGTGGGTGTGAATGAATGTGAGATACACACACAAACAGTAAAACATCCAATTGGACAGGCTGTAAGGGGCCCTCCATCTCGCCACCCCCATCACCCCTCCACAACGCTGTACAACTTCCACTGATTAGATGTATTCTATCTCTCATCTGTCCCTCCATTCATGGTCAGTTCCCATGTTTTACAGCACTGGAGACCTGTTCGCTGTCATATACGCTCCAATAAGGAACAATTAGCATTTAATACAGAATAGCAGTTCATTAGGACATAATTAACCTTCATAATGAAGCAAAGTCCAAAAAGGTGCTTTCTGTGCTTTTGTGTGTGAGTGTGTGTGTGCATGTATGTGTGTGTTTGTACAGTATGCGTGTGTGCTGAAGTCCCATTTCCTGAGTCATTCTGTCCTCCGCTGGATGTTCTTCCCCTGTCTCTCTTCCCCGTGTATTTGCGTTGAATTGGTAATATCCTGGATGAGGTGGGTGGGGAGAAGTCCTTCCAAAAGACAAGCGACCTCCTGGGCAGTCTGCACAGGCGTGCTGTGTTTTCCACTTTGTCGCCTCGGCTCCTGCCCACCACATCTCAGCATGGCAGTGTACACACACACACACACACACGCACACGCACGCACACGCACACACACGCACATGAGCTAAATGCCTTCTACGCTCGCTTCGAGGCAAGCAACACTGAACCGAGTATGAGAGCACCAGCTGTTTCGGACGAGTTTGTGATCTCGCTCTCCATAGCTGATGTGAGTAAGACTTTTAAACAGGTTAACATTCACAAGGCCGCAGGGCCAGACAGATTATCAGGATGCGTACTCAGATGAGACAGCCTATAGGGAGGAGGTCAGTGACCTGGAAGTATAGTGGCAGGACAACATCCTCTCCCTCAACGTCAGCAATACAAAGGTGCTGATTGTGGACTACAGGAAATGGAGGGCCAAGTACACTCCCTTCCACATAGAAGGGGTTGTAGTGGAGCGGGCCGAGAGCTACACCACGGCAAGTGGTACCGATGCACCAAGTCTGGAATCAACAGTACCCTGAACAGCTTCTTCCCCTTACTTACTTACTTAACCCTTATTTTACCAGGTAAGTTGACTGGGAACACATTCTCATTTATAGCAACCCCCAAGCCATAAGACTGCTAAATAGGTAGCTAACCATACTATCTCCATTGACCCTTTTTGCATTAACTATTTTGACTCATCACGTACGCTACTGCTACTGTTAATTATCTATTCTGTTGCCTAGTCACTTTATCCCTACCTATATATACACATACTATCTACTGTATCTAAATTACCTCGTAGCACTGCACATTGACTCGGTACTGGTACCCAGTGTATATAGCCATGTTATCATTACTCATTGTGTATTTATTCCTTGTGTTTTCTTTCTCTCTGCATTGTTGGGAAGGGCCCGTAAGTAAGCATTTCACTATTAGTTTACACCTGTTTATGAAGTATGTGCCAAATAAATGGAATTTGATTTGACACACACACACACAGGCACGATACCCACATACCGCTGATGTCTTTTCCAAATAACCCCAAAATAGTCCTTCTCTTGCTTCAGGTCCTTTTCAGTGGTCCTTGCCAGAGGAGAGAGGAGCATCTGCTTTGAACTACAGGGGACACCATAATCACACTTCACCGAGGCACACAATGTCAGTTCATATCTCAGCTCCAGACCGTTATTAAAACACACAGGGCTGTTTCTGACATCAAACACGTCCTGGTGTCAGAAGGTTTTCACATAGTACCCAGTATTGCCCAGAGAATCAGGCAAATCTTTAGACCAACAGAAATAAATGTTCTGTTTTTGTTATGTTAGCCCCTGGAGCACCTTTAGCCCCTCTCTTCTCGCTGTTTACAGTGTTATGTGCATCCATAAATCAACAGCTTTCAGGCCATAGGGTTAGATTATCTCCCTGCTATTGACTGACTGACTGAACTTCATGAAATATGTAAACCAACCTAAAATCCTTGAGTATAAACCTGGTCTGAATAAAACAACACATACTTAGGTTAGGTTAGGTTAGTTAGTTACTTAGGTTAGGTTGAGGGCAAGGCTACATGTCTCTGTGTGTGTGTGTGTGTGTGTGTGTGTTTAGAGTGTGTGGAGTCTGTCAGCACTAGTCTGGCTGGCATCAGGAGGACAGGGCTGGACAGGCTTCAACACTAAAGCCTAAAGCCTGTTTTGGGCTGAGTCATACATCCATGAGACGTAATGGAACCGGCCTTGATGCCTAGGTTTGATCATTACAGTGAATCCAGACAGATAGCCCCGGCTCCTCTCGAGCCCTTTATAACCATGAATGGGGTAAATGTTCAATATGACACCCAGTCTTGGTTATGGAGAATCAATCAATCAAATCAAATGTATTTTTAAAGCCCTTCTTACATCAGCTGATGTCACAAAGTGCTGTACGGAAACCCAGCCTAAAACCCCAAACAGCAAACAATGAAGGTGTGACAGTATACCTTCCGTCCCCCTCCTTGCCTCGAACCATTGACCCTCTGCACACATCGACAACAGCTACCCCCGAAGCATTTTTACTCATCGCTCCACAAAAGCCGCCGCCCTTGCAGAGAAAGGGGAACAACTACTTCAAGGTCTCAGAGCGAGTGATGTCTCCGATTGAAACGCTATTAGCGTGCACCCTGCTAACTAGCTAGCCATTTCACATCGGTTACACAGGTGTAGAAGCACGGAGGCAAGGAAAAACTCCCTTAGAAGGAACCTCGAAAGAAACCTAGAGAGGAACCAGGCTATGAGGGGTGGTCAGTCCTCTTCTGGCTGTGCCAGGTGGAGTTTATAACAGAACATGGCCAAGATGTTCAAGTATTCATAGATGACCAGCAGGGTCAAAAGATAATAATCACAGTGGTTGTAGAGGGTGCAACAGGTCAGCACCTCAGGAGTAAATGGCATTTGGCTTTTCATAGCCAATCATTCAGAGTACCTCTACCGCTCCTGCTGTCTCTAGAGAGTTGAAAACAGCAGGTCTGGGACAGGTAGCACGTCCGGTGAATAGGTCAGTGTTCCATAGCCGCAGGCAAAACAGTTGAAACTAGTGCAGCAGCACGACCAGGTGTACTGGGGACAGCAAGGAATCATCAGGCCAGGTATTCCTGGGGCTCAGGTCCTCCAACAGAAAAAGAGAGAGAGAGAGAGAGAACAAAAAAAGAAAGAGAGAATTGGAGAGAGCAGACTTAAATTCACGCATGACACAGGAGAAGAGGGAATTGGACTGGAATGTTGAACTCTGGCCCTGGGCCTTTTGAACAGAAATCCTCCCAGTCGACAAAAAGATTCCAGGAAAATAACTATGTGTCTTTTTCCCAAATGGCACCCTATTCTCTATGTAGTGAACTGCTTTGACCAGAGCCCAAAGGGTGCCATTTTGGGACTCAGCCTATGTCTCTGTAATCCACATTATAGATCCTACAGCACAACATGTGTTGATGCATGTAGAACAGAATAGTGCAACTATGAAACCTGGTTTAGTGTGTAGTTTGTAGCGTTCAGGTATGCCTGTCTACCCAAGGTTTCTTACATTAAGGGAATGGGGTTCTTCTCCAGGTAAACCTTCTGTTGCTGTAGTTTTCCTGTTTTGGAAGGCACTGGTTTAGTGTGTGCCAACATTAAAACATACCGTAACAGTGTTAAAATCCCTACCATCATGACCAGACAACCGCACATGCAGCTATCATAGTCATCAAACCCGTGGCTCATAACTGGTCCAGGTTGGACGAGGGACAAAATCCTCACATCACTAAGAGACAGATTGGCTTGATTGACACAGCTGGCCCTCAGAAACCTCACCTACGCATGCACACATGCCTGGCCAGCAGTAGAGGCTACTGAGGGGAGGACGGCTCATAATAATGGCTGCAACGGACCTAATGGAATGTCATCAAACACATGGAAACCACTTATTTGATGTATTTGATACCATTCCTATTCTGTTCCAGCCATTACCACAAGCCCGTCCTCCCCAATTAAAGTGCCACCAACCTCCTGTGCTGGCCAGGCTGGGCATCCAGCTGGCAGTTTACTGTGGCCAGTGTAAAGAGTGACAAACAGCCAAGAGATTTTAGCGACACAGTGATAGGGGCCAGGGGGCGGTCTGCTGAGGCATCTGCCATCCACACCATTGTGGTCCAGATAGAACCATAGCAGGCAGACAAAGGTCCACCAGGGGCCACCAGGGGCCCGGTGTAAAATATACTGAGGAGAAGTTCACCATCCACAGCTACAATAGAGCAGACTGACACCACAGAACAGACAGACACCACAGAACATACAGACACCACAGAACAGACAGACACCACAGAGCTGACCTACACACACAAACACACATGCACACGCACACACACAGACGACGTGTTCAGAAGACACACAAAGAAACTATAGGAGACTGTAAGATGTACATATTTCATAAAACTCTAGGACAGAACATCATCGATCAAACTGCAGCGGTTCAGTATCCGGAGCCATTTCAGTTTCAGAGTTCACAAGTTTCAAAGCCCCCCTCCATCAAAGGCGAGCAGAGCAGAGCATGGATTGAGACCGTACCAACCGCCGTCATTAATCTAGCCAGCCCTTAAACTGGAGCTACCCGTTAACTGACAGTCAAACAATCGCACTGCAACAACAGACTGGTGCTTCTGATCCTTTGTAGCTCAGTTGGTAGAGCATGGGGCTTGTGATGCCAGGGAAGTGGGTTTGATTCCTGGGACCACCATACATAACATTTGTGCACGTGTGCCTGTAAATAGCTTTGCATAAAAAAGTCTGCTGAAAGGCATATATTATTGTTAATAGCTCAGGACACTTCCATAGAGAATGAATTGCACAAAATTATTTTCTCTGTCTCATGATGCCCATTAGCCTCAGAGCAGAGGCTCGCCATGCAGTGGCATGGTTCAGCTTTTTAACAGGGAGCTTATTCAACACACTTTTTAAATAAAACGATTGCTTTATTTTATTAGTGTTTCATTTGAACTTCTTGGGTGTTATTGGGAATTTGCAATGTAGAAGCGACTCTCACTCTGCCCTTCTCTTACAGATCCACTACAATTTACTTGCAGGATCCAGTTATTAGTGCATTACCTCAGCGCTTTCCCTCTGACCTCATACGTTAAAACCTGTTGAGGACAGAGGGCGCTGCTTTCACTTTGGGGGAAAATCGTGCCCAATTTAAACGGCCTCATACTCAATTCTTGCTCACACAATATGCATATTATTATTACTATTGGATAGAAAACACTTTAGTTTCTAAAACCGTTTGAATTATATCTGTGAGTAAAACAGAACTCCTTTTGCAGCAAAC
Source organism: Salvelinus fontinalis (assembly GCF_029448725.1). Classification (NCBI taxonomy): domain Eukaryota; kingdom Metazoa; phylum Chordata; class Actinopteri; order Salmoniformes; family Salmonidae; genus Salvelinus; species Salvelinus fontinalis. Next base: position 81,715,434 of record NC_074665.1, read on the forward strand.
TTCCTGACAGGAAGTGGAAAATCTGAAATCGATGCACTGTTCCTCTACTTCCTCAGAAACCCGGGTCCGGGAGCACCCCCACCAGTAAAAAAGCTGACTAGCATAGGCTAGCATAGCGTCACAAGTAAATAGTAGCATCTAAATATCATTAAATCACAAGTCCAAGACACCAGATGAAAGATACACATCTTGTGAATCAAGCCATCATTTCTGATTTTTAAAATGTTTTACAGGGAAGACACAATATGTAAATCTATTAGCTAACCACGTTAGCAAAAGACACCACTTCTTTACTCCACCATTTTTTTTACTCCATCAGTAGCTATCACAAATTCGACCAAATAAAGATATAAATAGCCACTAACCAAGAAACAACCTCATCAGATGACAGTCTGATAACATATTTATTGTATAGCATATGTTTTGTTAGAAAAATGTGCCAATTTCAGGTATAAATCAGAGTTTACCATTGCAGCCCCCATCACAACACTCACCAAAACGACTAGAATAACTACAGAGACCATCGTGTTTTAGCTAATTACTCATCATAAAACATTTTTAAAAATACATAGCGTACAGCAGATGAAAGACACAGATCGTGTGAATCTAGCCAATATTTCAGATTTTCTAAGTGTTTTACAGCGAAAACACAATATAGTGTTATATTAGCTTACCACAATAGCAAACATCACCCCAGCATTGATTCAAGGCAAAAATAGCAATAACATATAAACCACCAAAATATATTAATTCTTTCACTAACCTTCTCAGATTTCTTCAGATGACAGTCCTGTAACATCATATTACACAATGCATATAGAGTTTGTTCGAAAATGTGCATATTTAGCGGCACAAATCGTGCTTATACAATGAGAATAGTGTCCAAATCCCCAAGCAATCTGTCCGGCCATCTTGGAAAGGCACCTATTCTTATCGAAAACTATTCATAAACTTGACAAAAAAAATACAGGTTGGACAGCAATTGAAAGACAAATTAGTTCTTAATGCAATTGCTGAATTACATTTTTAAAATTAACGTTACTGCGCAATACAGGGTGCGATAAAGCAAGGGTACACTGCAAGTAATGGCGTCTTATGCATTTGACATTTGGGATAGGTGTCCTTTGTCCAAAAGAATCGTTGCTGGGTTGGAGAAAGTCATCTTCCACGTTGCAATTAGCAGTAAACAATAGCATGCGAGAGAGAGATACCCAACTTCCTACAACGCCAGAAAATGAAATACCCGAAAATCGCAATATACTGACATAAACTGATATAAATCGGTTTAAAATAACAAGATTATGATGTCTTTAAAGCCTATATCGAATAAAAACAGAGCCGGATATATCTAGGAGCTAAAACAGGAGTTTCTAAAACGACATGCCAAGGTCCTCCCTGCGTCAGCGCGAAGAATCAAAAGGGGGGACACATCGATTCCAATCAATTTATAGACTTTCGGATCTGCCTAGAGACTCCATTTCAAGGCCCGCTATTCGCTGACACCCAGGGGAAGGCGTATGCTGTGCATCTCAACCAATAGAAGACAGGCAGAGTTATACACAGGTCTGAGAACAGGTTGGAAAAATCTGCATTCTCAACTCCACATAGGGAAATTGCTCTAAGTCCAGTTCTGTTTCACGCACAGACATAATTCAAACGGTTTTAGAAACTAGAGAGAGTTTTCTATCCAATAGTAATAATAATATGCATATTGTACGAGCAAGAATTGAGTACGAGGCAGTTTAATTTGGGAACATCAAGAAAAAATAGTGCTAACAGCTCCCCCTATTGACAAGAAGTTAAAGTCCTTGATATTTATTAGTTTAGATGCACTTCATGCGTCTTCCACTAGATGTCGACAAGCAGTGAGAGAAGAAATTGAGTGTGTAACTTGATCTGGGCACGAATCATAGCTCTTGGCATGACGTGTCAACAGTTTCCTGTTTTCTGGAGAGCGCGAGGAGGGACCTGGATTTGCCTTCTGATAAGCTGTCGTTATGGACGACTAATATCTCCGGCTTTGATTTTATTTGATACATGTGACAATATCATCGTAAAGTATGTTTTTTCAATATAGTTTAATCAGATTATTGAAATTTTTTCGGGAGTTTTGCCATGTTCCGTTCTTTTCCGTTTGTTGACGATGGAGAGATTCGTGCCACTTGGCAAGTGTGCTTGCTAAATCGAGAGGGAAAAAGGCCGTTCTAAATCCAAGCAACGATTGTTCCCGACAAAGGACCCCTTGTACAACATTCTGATGAAAGATCAGCAAAAGTAGGACCCATTTTATGATGCTATTTCATATATCTGTCGAACATGTTGTGCTAGTCGTTTTCGCCCAGCTGTTGGGTACTCTCTCGCTATACCTAAGCTGGATGTCGTAATGAAGTTATTTTTAGAATTCTAACACGGCGATTGCATTAAGAAACTAGTGTATCTATCATTTCCTATACAACATGTATTTTTTAGTTATGTTTATGAATAGTTATTTGGTCAGAATATGTGTGTCAGAAAAAGTGTCAGAAAAATATCCGGACGTTGTGGTAAAAATATGCTACGTTAGCACAACGTTAGCACAATGTATAACCACTGATTTCAGCTCTAAATATGCACATTTTCGAACAAAACATAAGTGTATGTATAACCTGATGTTATAGGACTGTCATCTGATGAAGCTTATCAAGGTTAGTCAAAAATTATATATCTTGCTGGTTTATTCGCTATCGCTAACGTGCCTATTGCTATCGCTAACGTGCCTTGATGAATGAATCCGGTAGTGTGGTAGGCTATTGTAGTAAGCTAATATAATGCTATATTGTGTTTTCGCTGTAAAACACTTAAAAAATCGGAAATATTGGCTGGATTCACAAGATGTTTGTTATTAATTTGCTGTACACCATCGATTTTTCAGAAATGTTTTATGATGAGTATTTAGGTATTCCACGTTGGTCTCTACAATTACTCTGGCTGCTTCGGTGCTATTTTTGACGGTAGCTGTGATGGTAGCTGCAATGTAAAACTGTTTATAGCTCAAATATGCACATTTTTCGAACAAAACATAGATTTATTGTATAACATGTTATAAGACTGTCATCTGATGAAGTTGTTTCTTGGTTAGTTTGGTTGGTTCTTGGTTAGTTAGGTTGGCTTTGTGCATGCTACCTGTGCTGTGAAAAATGTCTGTCCTTCTTTGTATTTGGTGGTGAGCTAACATAAATATACGTGCTATTTTCGCTGTAAAACATTTAAAAAATCGGACATGTTGGCTGGATTCACAAGATGTGTACCTTTCATTTGCTGTATTAGACTTGTTAACCTGTTGAGGCTAGGGGGTGCTGTTGTCACTATTTATGTAAATCGTGTAATTTTTTAAACGGCTTCCTACTAAATACTTGATCGTACAATATGCATATTATTACTATTATTGGATAGAAAACAGTCTATAGTTTCTATAGGCTTTGGAATTTTGTCTCTGAGTGGAACAGAACTCATTCTACAGCAATTTCCCTGACATGGAGTCAGATTTCACACATTTTGGCCCCTGATCTGGAGTCAGTTTAAAGGCCACTGTTATAGCTATGAGCATACAGACACTGCTTACGTCTTCCCCTGGATGCCTTTACGTGATGACGATTTGAATGGTGTCGATTGCCCAATCACAGCCACTATAAATCAAAATAACCTGTAGGTAGGAACTCTTTTCCAGCTGCGTCAGGCGCGCGGTGGCCACCGACCCGCACTTGTTCCAAGCATTAGTGTAGGGAGTAATATTTCTCCGGTCATGTTTCTACTCGTTATAGGAGTTAAAAACATCATAAGGTAGTTAATTTAAACCGTTTTATAGCAATTTATACCCGTTTAGTGCGATTTTGGGACATTTATTTCTGAGACTTTTTGAAGAGCCGGGCAGGTTTCCAGTTCATGCCGAACGCAGTTGGCATTTCCACATGGCAAGAGGACAGCTTTCGACCAAAAGACGATTAGACCCAAGAAAGGATTCTTTGACCAAGATTCTGATGGAAGTACAGCTCAAAGTAGGAACAATTTATTATGATAAATCGTGTTTCTGTCGAAAAATGTTAATGGCTTCGGACGCCATCTTGTTTGACGTAGCTTCGCTTGGCGCAAACTGTATTGAAAAGTAAGGATAATTTAAAAAATGTAATTCCGCGATTGTATTAAGAATTAAATTGTCTATCAATCGCTGTCCACCCTGTATTTTTTAGTCAAGTTTATGAGTATTTATGTATAAGAGTAGATCACTGTCTAATATGGTGCAGGACATTTTCTGACCAGCTGAGCAACTTTTGTCATTGTCTAACCATGATTTTGGTGGCTAAATATGCACATTTTCGAACAAACTGTATATGGATTGTGTAATATGATGTTACAGGAGTGTCATCGGAAGAATTCTGAGAAGGTTAGTGAAAAAATTAATATATTTTGGCGATGTTTACGTTATCGCTCTCTTTGGCTAGAATCAATGCTCTGGTAACGTTTGCATATGTGGTATGCTAATATAACGATTTATTGTGTTTTCGCTGTAAGACACTTAGAAATCTGAAATATTGTCTGTATTCACAGGATCTGTGTCTTTCGATTAGTGTATGCTGTGTATTTTTACGAAATGTTTGATGATTAGTAATTAGGTAAACACGTTGCTCTATGTAATTATTCTAGTCCATTTGTGACGGTGGGTGCAATTGTAAACTATGACATCTACCTGAAATATGCAAATTTTTCTAACAAAACCTATCCTATACCATAAATATGTTATCAGACTGTCATCTGATGAGTTTTTTTCCTGGTTAGTGGCTATCAATATCTTAGTTTAGCCGAATTGGTGATAGCTACTGGTGTTGGTGGACAAAGAAAAGATGGTGGATTATGCTAATGTGTTTAGCTAATAGATTTACATCTTTACATATTGTGTCTTCCCTGTAAAACATTTTAAAAATCGGACATGTTGGCTGGATTCACAAGATCTGTGTCTTTCATTAGCTGTATTGGACTTTAACCTGTCTAGGATCAGCGTGGCGCTAGCGGCACACCCCCCCCCCCCCCCACTGAAAAACCAGTGCCGCGAAATTCAAAAAAAATATTTTTTTAAAATATTTAACTTTCACACATTAAAGTCCAATACAGCTAATGAAAGACACAGATCTTGTGAATCCAGTCAACATTTCCGATTTTTAAAATGTTTTACAGGGAAGACACAATATGTAAAGATGTACATCTATTACCTAAAAACACATTAGCATAATCCACCATCTTTTATTTGTCCACCAACACCAGTAGCCATCACCAATTCGGCTAAACTAAGATATTTATAGCCCCTAACCAACAAAAAAACTCATTAGATGACAGTCTGATAACATATTTATGGTATGGGATAGGTTTTGTTAGAAAAAAGTGCATATTTCAGGTAGATGGCATAGTTTACAATTGCACCCACCATCACAAATGGACTAGAATAATTACAATGAGCAACGTGTTTACCTAACTACTAATCATCAAACATTTCGTAAAAATACACAGCATACACGAATCGAAAGACACAGATCCTGTGAATACAGACAATATTTCAGATTTTCTAAGTGTCTTACAGCGAAAACACAATAAATCGTTATATTAGCTTAGCACATAGCAATTAGCAGCCCAGCATTGATTCTAGCCAAAGTGAGCGATAAAAGTCAACATCGCCAAAAGATATTAATTTTTTCACTAACCTTCTCAGAATTCTTCCGATGACACTCCTGTAACATCACATTACAACATGCATATACAGTTTGATCGAAAATGTTTATATTTAGCCACCAAAATCATGGTTAGACAATGTGAAATGTAGCTCAGCTGGTCAGAAAATGTCCTTGCGCCACTTAGACAGTGATCTACTCTTATACATAAATACTCATAAACGTGACTAAAAAATATAGGGTGGACAGGGATTGATAGACAATTTAATTCTTAATACAATTGCGTTATTACATTTTTAATTTATCCTTACTTTTCAATACAGTTTGCGCCAAGCGAAGCTACGTCAAAAAACATGGCGTCCTAAGCCACTAAAATGTTTCGACAGAAACACGATTTATCATAATAAAAATGTCCTACCTTGAGCTGTTCTTCCATCAGTATCTTGGGCAAAGGATCCTTTCTTGGGAGAAATCGTCTTTTGGTGGAAAGCTGTCCTCTTGCCATGTGGAAATGTCAACTGCGTTCGGGATGAACTGAAAAGCGTGCCCAACTTTTCACATCGTTGCAAAAATAAATGTCCCAAAATCGCACTAAACGGATATAAATTGCTATAAAACGCTTTAAATTAACTACTTTATGATGTTTGTAACTCCTATAACGAGTGAAAAGATGACCGGAGAAATATAACAGGCTAAACTAACGCTTGGAACAGGAGAGGGTCGGTGTCTTCCACGCGCGTTACGCAGCAAGAAAAGACTTGCTAGCTAAAGGTTTTTTTCATTTGTAGGGCCTGTGAACGCGCAATCGACCCCGTTGGAATCGTCATCACGTAAAGGCATCCAGGGGAAGACGTAAGAAGTGTCCGTATAGTCATAGCAACGACAGTGCCCTTTTAAATGACTTCAGAAGAGTGGCCAACATTTCTCAAATCTGACTCCATGTCAGGGAAATTGCTGTAGAATGGGCTCTGTTCCACTTAGAGACAAAATTTCAACTCCTATAGAAACTATAGACTGTTTTCTATCCAATAATAATAATAATATGCATATTGTACGATCAAGGATTTTGTGGGAAGCCGTTTAAAAAATTAGCCAAATTAGCATAAGTAGTCTAAACAGCGCCCCCATCCCCAACAGGTTTTAATGTGTGAAAGTTAAATATTTAAAAAAAAAAAAAAAATTGAATTTCGCGGCTCTGCCTTTTCAGTGGGGGTGGGGGGTGTGTGTGAAAGTTAAATATTTCTAATAAAATATATTTAGAATTTCGCGCTCTGCCTTTTCAGTGGAATGTGGGAGGAGTTCCGCTGGCGGAACGCTGGAGCGGTAAAGGTTAACCTTTTACGGGGGCAGCCCGACACCGGTACACTTATGACAACATCCAGCTCAAAGTGCAGGGCGCGAAATTGAAAATCAATTTTTTTTTAATATTTAACTTTCACACATTAACAAGTCCAAGACACCAGATGAAAGGTGCACATCTTGTGAATCAAGCCAACATGTTCGATTTTTAAAATGTTTTACAGGGAAGACAAAATATGTAAATCTATTAGCTAACCACATTAGCAAAAGACACAACTTTTTCTAACTCCATCAGTTTCTTACTCCATCAGGTGCTATCACAAATTCGACCAAATAAAGATATAAATAGCCACTAACCAAGAAACAATTCATTAGATGACAGTCTGATAACATATTTATTGTATAGCATATGTTTTGTTCGAAAAATTAGCATATTTCATGTATAAACCATAGTTTACATTTCAGCTACAATCCGAAATTGCACCGAAAGCAGCCATAATATTTACAGACACCAACGTCAAATAGCTAATTACTCATCATAAAACATTTCTGAAAAATACATAGTCTGCAGCAATTGAAAGACAGGCATCTTGTGATTCCAAACAATATTTCCGATTTATTAAATGTTTTACAGCGAAAACAAAATGTATCGCTATATTAGCGTAGCTACAATAGACAGAAATAATTGGGCGCCCACGGCCAGTTCACATGCACGACAGATATATGAAATAACATCATAAAATGGGTCTTACTTTTGCTGATCTTTCATCAGAATGTTGAAGAACGTGTCCTCTGTCCAGATGAGTCGTTGTTTCGATTCAGAATGGCAAATTTCCCTCTTCAATTAGCATTGGCACTAGCCGAGTGGCATAAATTTCTCCAACGTAAACACAGTCAGAGGACGGAACACGGCAAAACTCCCGAATAAAGTTTCAATAATCTGATTAAACATTAAATTAAATATTGAAAAAACATACATTACGATGATATGGTCACATGTATCAAAAAAAATTCGAGCCGGAGATGTTAGTCGTTCGTTACGAAGGCAAAACAGAAGTCAATCCCACTTCCTTCAGAGTACCGGAAGTGGACGGTCACGTCAAAGAAATAGTTTTTTTTCCACCACAGAACAAGATGAGCACAAAAATTTCTTCTCTGACATCCTCTTTACACCAATAGGAAGGTGTATAGAGTGTCAGCAGACTCCTAAGTGTCAAGACCATGTATAGGCATCAAGTTGAAAAGAGCATCGATTTCTGACATTTCACTTTCTGGTCAGGAAAAGTGCTGCAGAAGGACTTCTGTTTCACTCAGAGAAATAATTCCAACTCTTTTAGAAACTAGAAAGTGTTTTCTATCCAAAAATAATAATAATATTCATATTGTACGAGCAAGATTTGAGTAGGAGGCCGTTTGAAATGGGCAGGATTTCACTGGCTACTCAACACTTTGCCTTGCAGCCATAAGAAGACAACATGCAAAGTGCACAAATTTTAAGAGATTTAATATGGCACAATGCTAGAGCATGAGTACTTCTCTGTTAGAAATAAAAGGAAATGTCATGATTACGAAAAAGAAAAGAAAATCATTGACCAAAACAGCCCAAGATGGGACAAACACTTAAGTACTATATTATTGATCCTACTAATATAGGATCACTAATAATGGATGGATAGATAGCCCATTAGATTGCGTTTAACAGTAATCAGATTCCACGCCTTTCTGGAAACCATTAAGTCAGCACTTCAATGCCGTGTCGTGGTGTAAGCTGTTTAAAGCTTTACCATAGAGAAAATATTTAATTTGAATGCAATTGACAGGGCTGTACTAGAGCGGGTCGTGAGCTTCAAGTTCCTTTGTGTCCACATTACCAATAAATTATCACGGTCCAAACTTACCAAAACAGTTGTGAAGAGGGCCCGAAAATGCCTATTCCCCGTCAAGAGAATTAAAAAAATTGGCAAAATTGCTTCTACCCCCAAGCCGTAAGACTGCTGAACAGTTAATCAAATGCCTACCCAGACTATTTGCATTGACCTCGTTTTTTTAACTTCTCATGGCTGCAAGGGGCAGTATTGAGTAGCCTGATAAAATGTGTCCATTTCAAACGGCCTCCTACTCAATTCTTGCTCGTACAATATGCATATTATTATTACCATTGGATAGAAAACACTCTCTAGTTTCTAAAACCGTTTGAATTATTTCTCAGAGTGAAACAGAACTCATTCTGCAGCACTTTTCCTGAACAGGAAGTGGAACGTCTGAAATCGATGCTCTGTTCTTCTTCATTCCTATACATGGGCACAAGACCTATTAGTATACATACACGTCATACACCTTCCTCTGGGTGTCAAGAAGGCTGTGAGAGAAGAAATTAGGTGATTATCTCGATCTGGGATGGAATAAATCCTCTTGGAATGACGTGTACCCAATTTCCGGTACTCTGAAGAACGCAATTTGGACAGTGGGCTTGCCTTTTGTTTTGCTGACGTTATATGCGACTATTATTTCCGGCTTTGATTTTATTTGATACATGTCACCATATCATCGTAAAGTATGTTTTTTCAATATAGTTTCATCAGATTATTTAAATTTTTTCAGGAGTTTTGCCGTGTTCCGTTCTCTTCCGTTTGTTTACATGGAGAGATCCGTGCAACCCGGCTAGCGCGCTTGCTAAATGGAGAGAGAAAGTTGCCATTCTGAATCCAAAAAACGACTCATCTGGACAAAGGACACCTTGTTCAACATTCTGATGAAAGATCAGCAAAAGTAAGACCCGATTTATGATGTTATTTCATATATCTGTCGTAGTCGACGGCGCCCAAGTGTTTCTGGCTTTTGTGCTAAGCTAATATAATGCTACATTTTGTTTTCGCTGTAAAACACTTAATAAATCGGAAATATTGTCTGGCATCACAAGATGCCTGTCTTTCATTTGCTGTACACTATGTATTTTTCAGAAATGTTTTATGATGAGTAATTATGTATTTGACGTTGGTGTCTGTAAATATTATGGCTGCTTTCGGTGCAATTTCTGAATGTAGCTGCAATGTAAACTATGATTTATACCTGAAATATGCACATTTTTCGAACAAAACATATGCTATACAATAATATGTTATCAGACTGTCATCTGATGAGGTTGTTTCTTGGTTAGTGGCTATTTATATCTTTATTTGGCCGAATTTGTGATAGCTACTGATGGAGTCAAAAACTGATGGAGTAATAAAAGTGGAGTCTTTTGCTAACGTGGTTACCTAATAGATTTACATATTTTGTCTTCCCTGTAAAACATTTAAAAAATCGTCGGGCTTGCACGTCAAACAGGTTTCTAAGCTGCTTCTACTCGCTGTTTACTATCTATGCATAGTAACTTTTCCCCTATCTACATGTACATATGAACAATTTTACCTCGACTAACCCTTACCACCCGCAAATTGACCTGGAACTGGTATATAGCCTCCACATTGACCTGGAACCGGTACCCCCTGTATATAGCCTCCACATTGACCTGGTACCGGTATCCCCTGTATATAGCCTCCACATTGACTCGGTACCGGTACCCCCTGTATATAGCCTCCACATTGACTCGGTACCGGTACCCCCTGTATATAGCCTCCACATTGACCTGGAACCGGTACCCCCTGTATATAGCCTCCACATTGACCTGGAACCGGTACCCACTGTATATAGCCTCCACATTGACTCGGTACCGGTACCCCCTGTATATAGCCTCCACATTGACTCTGTACCGGTACCCCCTGTATATAGCCTCCACATTGACCTGGAACCGGTACCCCCTGTATATAGCCTCCACATTGACTCGGTACCGGTATCCCCTGTATATAGCCTCCACATTGACCTGGAACCGGTACCCCCTGTATATAGCCTCCACATTGACCTGGTACCGGTATCCCCTGTATATAGCCTCCACATTGACTCGGTACCAGTACCCCCTGTATATAGCCTCCACATTGACTCGGTACCGGTACCCCCTGTATATAGCCTCCACATTGACCTGGAACCGGTACCCCCTGTATATAGCCTCCACATTGACCTGGAACCGGTACCCACTGTATATAGCCTCCACATTGACTCGGTACCGGTACCCCCTGTATATAGCCTCCACATTGACTCTGTACCGGTACCCCCTGTATATAGCCTCCACATTGACCTGGAACCGGTTCCCCCTGTATATAGCCTCCACATTGACTCGGTACCGGTATCCCCTGTATATAGCCTCCACATTGACTCGGTACCGGTATCCCCTGTATATAGCCTCCACATTGACCTGGAACCGGTACCACCTGTATATAGCCTCCACATTGACGTGGTACCGGTATCCCTTGTATATAGCCTCCACATTGACCTGGAACCGGTACCCCCTGTATATAGCCTCCACATTGATGCGGTACCGGTATCCCCTGTATATAGCCTCAACATTGACCTGGTACCGGTATCCCCTGTATATAGCCTCCACATTAACCTGGTACCGGTATCCCCTGTATATAGCCGGGTTATTGTTATTTTATTGTGTTACTTTTTTTACTGCAGTTTATTTTGCTAATATTTTCTTACTCTGCATTGTTGGTTAAGGGCTTGTAGGTGATCATTTCAAGGGAAGGTGTACACCTGTTGTATTCGGCGCATGGTGTGGTTTGAAGTGTCTATATTGTTTTAAAACAGAACTAATTGAAGAACGTTTTGGGATTTCAAGTTAATGCGGAAGATGACAGTCTACTTCTGCCATAGCATTACACTGCCAGAAGAGTTATTCTTCTGTACATTTTTGGTATAATACAACTATTACCGGTTGAAGGTCTTCTGGGTCGACTATGACAGCATGGTATCAGGGCCAGTGAAGGTTAGCATATAATGGTATCAGGGCCAGCGAAGGTTAGTATGTCAAGGTGTCAGGGCCAGCGAAGGTTAGTATATGTAGGTATCAGGGCCAGTGAACGTTAGTATGTCAAGGTATCAGGGCCAGTGAAGGTTAGTATGTCAAAGTATCAGGGCCAGTGAAGGTTAGTATATAAAGGTATCAGGGCCAGTGAAGGTTAGTATATAAAGGTATGAGGGGCAGTGAAGGTTAGTATATAAAGGTATCAGGGCCAGTGAAGGTTAGTATATAAAGGTATCAGGGCCAGTGAAGGTTAGTATATAAAGGTATCAGGGCCAGTGAAGGTTAGTATATGTAGGTATCAGGGCCAGTGAACGTTAGTATGTCAAGGTATCAGGGCCAGTGAAGGTTAGTATGTCAAAGTATCAGGGCCAGTGAAGGTTAGTATATAAAGGTATCAGGGCCAGTGAAGGCTAGTATATATAGTTATCAGGGCCAGTGAAGGTTAGTATATAAAGGTATCAGGGCCAGTGAAGGTTAGTATATAAAGGTATCAGGGCCAGTGAAGGCTAGTTTATAAAGGTATCAGGGCCAGTGAAGGCTAGTATATATAGTTATCAGGGCCAGTGAAGGTTAGTATATAAAGGTATCAGGGCCAGTGAAGGCTGGTATATAAAGGTGTCAGGGCCAGTGAAGGCTAGTATATATAGTTATCATGGCCAGTGAAGGCTAGTATATATAGTTATCAGGGCCAGTAAAGGCTAGTTTATAAAGGTATCAGGGCCAGTGAAGGCTAGTATATAAAGGTATCAGGGCCAGTGAAGGCTAGTATATATAGTTATCAGGGCCAGTGAAGGCTAGTATATATAGTTATCAGGGCCAGTAAAGGCTAGTTTATAAAGGTATCAGGGCCAGTAAAGGCTAGTGTATATAGTTTACAGGGCCAGTGAAGGCTAGTATATATAGTTATCAGGGCCAGTGAAGGCTGGTATATAAAGGTATCAGGGCCAGTAAAGGCTGGTATATATAGTTATCAGGGCCAGTTGAAGGTTAGTATATGAAGGTATCAGGGCCAGTGAAGGTTAGTATATATAGTTTACAGGGCCAGTGAAGGCTAGTATATATAGTTATCAGGGCCAGTAAAGGCTGGTATATAAAGGTATCAGGGCCAGTAAAGGCTGGTATATATAGTTATCAGGGCCAATTGAAGGTTAGTATATGAAGGTATCAGGGCCAGTGAAGGCTAGTATATATAGTTTAGATGGCCAGTGAAGACTAGTATATATAGTTATCAGGGCCAGTGAAGGCTGGTATATAAAGGTATCAGGGCCAGTAAAGGCTGGTATATATAGTTATCAGGGCCAGTTGAAGGTTAGTATTTGTAGGTATCAGGGCCAGTGAAGGTTAGTGTATATAGTTATCAGGGCCAGTGAAGGCTGGAATATATAGTTATCAGGGCCAGTTGAAGGCTAGTATATATAGTTATCAGGGCCAGTAAAGGCTGGTATATATTGTTATCAGGAACAGTGAAGGCTGGTATATAAAGGTATCAGGGCCAGTAAAGGCTGGTATATATAGTTATCAGGGCCAGTGAAGGCTAGTATATATAGTTATCAGGGCCAGTGAAGGCTGGTATATAAAGGTATCAGGGCCAGTAAAGGCTGGTATATATAGTTATCAGGGCCAGTTGAAGGTTAGTATATATAGTTATCAGGGCCAGTGAAGGCTGGAATATAAAGGTATCAGAGCCAGTAAAGGCTGGTATATATAGTTATCAGGGCCAGTTGAAGGCTAGTATATATAGTTATCAGGGCCAGTGAAGGCTGGTATATAAAGGTATCAGGGCCAGTAAAGGCTAGTATATATAGTTATCAGGGCCAGTGAAGGCTGGTATATAAAGGTATCAGGGCCAGTAAAGGCTGGTATATATAGTTATCAGGGCCAGTGAAGGCTGGTATATAAAGGTATCAGGGCCAGTAAAGGCTGGTATATATAGTTATCAGGGCCAGTTGAAGGTTAGTATATGAAGGTATCAGGGCCAGTGAAGGTTAGTATATATAGTTTACAGGGCCAGTGAAGGCTAGTATATATAGTTATCAGGGCCAGTGAAGGCTGGTATATAAAGGTATCAGGGCCAGTAAAGGCTGGTATATATAGTTATCAGGGCCAGTGAAGGCTGTTATATAAAGGTATCAGGGCCAGTAAAGGCTGGTATATATAGTTATCAGGGCCAGTTGAAGGTTAGTATATGAAGGTATCAGGGCCAGTGAAGGTTAGTATATATAGTTTACAGGGCCAGTGAAGGCTAGTATATATAGTTATCAGGGCCAGTGAAGGCTGGTATATAAAGGTATCAGGGCCAGTAAAGGCTGGTATATATAGTTATCAGGGCCAGTGAAGGTTAGTATATAAAGGTATCAGGGCCAGTGAAGGCTGGTATATAAAGGTATCAGGGCCAGTGAAGGCTAGTATATATAGTTATCAGGGCCAGTGAAGGCTGGTATATAAAGGTATCAGGGCCAGTAAAGGCTGGTATATATAGTTATCAGGGCCAGTTGAAGGTTAGTATTCGAAGGTATCAGGGCCAGTGAAGGTTAGTATATATAGTTTACAGGGCCAGTGAAGGCAAATATATATAGTTATCAGGGCCAGTGAAGGCTGGTATATAAAGGTATCAGGGCCAGTGAAGGCTAGTAAATATAGTTATCAGGGCCAGTGAAGGCTAGTATATATAGTTATCAGGGCCGGTAAAGGCTGGTATATAAAGGTATCAGGGCCAGTGAAGGCTAGTATATATAGTTATCAGGGCCAGTGAAGGCTAGTATATATAGTTATCAGGGCCAGTAAAGGCTAGTTTATAAAGGTATCAGGGCCAGTAAAGGCTAGTTTATAAAGGTATCAGGGCCAGTAAAGGCTAGTATATATAGTTATCAGGGCCAGTGAAGGTTGGTATATAAAGGTATCAGGGCCAGTAAAGGCTGGTATATATAGTTATCAGGGTCAGTTGAAGGTTAGTATTTGAAGGTATCAGGGCCAGTGAAGGTTAGTATGTATAGTTTACAGGGCCAGTGAAGGCTGGTATATAAAGGTATCAGGGCCAGTGAAGGCTAGTATATATAGTTTACAGGGCCAGTGAAGGCTAGTATATATAGTTATCAGGGCCAGTAAAGGCTAGTTTATAAAGGTATCAGGGCCAGTAAAGGCTAGTGTATATAGTTTACAGGGCCAGTGAAGGCTAGTATATATAGTTATCAGGGCCAGTGAAGGCTGGTATATAAAGGTATCAGGGCCAGTAAAGGCTGGTATATAAAGGTATCAGGGCCAGTGAAGGCTAGTATATATAGTTATCAGGGCCAGTGAAGGCTAGTATATATAGTTATCAGGGCCAGTAAAGGCTAGTTTATAAAGGTATCAGGGCCAGTAAAGGCTAGTTTATAAAGGTATCAGGGCCAGTAAAGGCTAGTATATATAGTTATCAGGGCCAGTGAAGGCTGGTATATAAAGGTATCAGGGCCAGTAAAGGCTGGTATATATAGTTATCAGGGCCAGTGAAGGCTGGTATATAAAGGTATCAGGGCCAGTAAAGGCTGGTATATATAGTTATCAGGGCCAGTTGAAGGTTAGTATATGAAGGTATCAGGGCCAGTGAAGGTTAGTATATATAGTTTACAGGGCCAGTGAAGGCTAGTATATATAGTTATCAGGGCCAGTGAAGGCTGGTATATAAAGGTATCAGGGCCAGTAAAGGCTGGTATATATAGTTATCAGGGCCAGTGAAGGCTGGTATATAAAGGTATCAGGGCCAGTAAAGGCTGGTATATATAGTTATCAGGGCCAGTTGAAGGTTAGTATATGAAGGTATCAGGGCCAGTGAAGGCTAGTATATATAGTTTACAGGGCCAGTGAAGGCTAGTATATATAGTTATCAGGGCCAGTGAAGGCTGGTATATAAAGGTATCAGGGCCAGTAAAGGCTGGTATATATAGTTATCAGGGCCAAATGAAGGTTAGTATATAAAGGTATCAGGGCCAGTGAAGGCTGGTATATAAAGGTATCAGGGCCAGTGAAGGCTAGTATATATAGTTATCAGGGCCAGTGAAGGCTGGTATATAAAGGTATCAGGGCCAGTAAAGGCTGGTATATATAGTTATCAGGGCCAGTTGAAGGTTAGTATTCGAAGGTATCAGGGCCAGTGAAGGTTAGTATATATAGTTTACAGGGCCAGTGAAGGCAAATATATATAGTTATCAGGGCCAGTGAAGGCTGGTATATAAAGGTATCAGGGCCAGTGAAGGCTAGTATATATAGTTATCAGGGCCAGTGAAGGCTAGTATATATAGTTATCAGGGCCGGTAAAGGCTAGTTTATAAAGGTATCAGGGCCAGTAAAGGCTAGTGTATATAGTTTACAGGGCCAGTGAAGGCTAGTATATATAGTTATCAGGGCCAGTGAAGGCTGGTATATAAAGGTATCAGGGCCAGTAAAGGCTGGTATATAAAGGTATCAGGGCCAGTGAAGGCTAGTATATATAGTTATCAGGGCCAGTGAAGGCTAGTATATATAGTTATCAGGGCCAGTAAAGGCTAGTTTATAAAGGTATCAGGGCCAGTAAAGGCTAGTTTATAAAGGTATCAGGGCCAGTAAAGGCTAGTATATATAGTTATCAGGGCCAGTGAAGGTTGGTATATAAAGGTATCAGGGCCAGTAAAGGCTGGTATATATAGTTATCAGGGTCAGTTGAAGGTTAGTATTTGAAGGTATCAGGGCCAGTGAAGGTTAGTATGTATAGTTTACAGGGCCAGTGAAGGATGGTATATAAAGGTATCAGGGCCAGTGAAGGCTAGTATATCTAGTTTACAGGGCCAGTGAAGGCTAGTATATATAGTTATCAGGGCCAGTAAAGGCTAGTTTATAAAGGTATCAGAGCCAGTAAAGGCTAGTGTATATAGTTTACAGGGCCAGTGAAGGCTAGTATTTATAGTTATCAGGGCCAGTGAAGGCTGGTATATAAAGGTATCAGGGCCAGTAAAGGCTGGTATACAAAGGTATCAGGGCCAGTGAAGGCTAGTATATATAGTTATCAGGGCCAGTGAAGGCTAGTATATATAGTTATCAGGGCCAGTAAAGGCTAGTTTATAAAGGTATCAGGGCCAGTAAAGGCTAGTTTATAAAGGTATCAGGGCCAGTAAAGGCTAGTATATATAGTTATCAGGGCCAGTGAAGGCTGGTATATAAAGGTATCAGGGCCAGTAAAGGCTGGTATATATAGTTATCAGGGCCAGTGAAGGCTGGTATATAAAGGTATCAGGGCCAGTAAAGGCTGGTATATATAGTTATCAGGGCCAGTTGAAGGTTAGTATATGAAGGTATCAGGGCCAGTGAAGGTTAGTATATATAGTTTACAGGGCCAGTGAAGGCTAGTATATATAGTTATCAGGGCCAGTGAAGGCTGGTATATAAAGGTATCAGGGCCAGTAAAGGCTGGTATATATAGTTATCAGGGCCAGTGAAGGCTGGTATATAAAGGTATCAGGGCCAGTAAAGGCTGGTATATAAGTTATCAGGGCCAGTGAAGGTTAGTATATGAAGGTATCAGGGCCAGTGAAGGCTAGTATATATAGTTTACAGGGCCAGTGAAGGCTAGTATATATAGTTATCAGGGCCAGTGAAGGCTGGTATATAAAGGTATCAGGGCCAGTAAAGGCTGGTATATATAGTTATCAGGGCCAGTGAAGGCTAGTATATAAAGGTATCAGGGCCAGTGAAGGCTGGTATATAAAGGTATCAGGGCCAGTGAAGGCTAGTATATATAGTTATCAGGGCCAGTGAAGGCTGGTATATAAAGGTATCAGGGCCAGTAAAGGCTGGTATATATAGTTATCAGGGCCAGTTGAAGGTTAGTATTCGAAGGTATCAGGGCCAGTGAAGGTTAGTATATATAGTTTACAGGGCCAGTGAAGGCAAATATATATAGTTATCAGGGCCAGTGAAGGCTGGTATATAAAGGTATCAGGGCCAGTGAAGGCTAGTATATATAGTTATCAGGGCCAGTGAAGGCTAGTATATATAGTTATCAGGGCCAGTAAAGGCTAGTTTATAAAGGTATCAGGGCCAGTAAAGGCTAGTGTATATAGTTTACAGGGCCAGTGAAGGCTAGTATATATAGTTATCAGGGCCAGTGAAGGCTGGTATATAAAGGTATCAGGGCCAGTAAAGGCTGGTATATAAAGGTATCAGGGCCAGTGAAGGCTAGTATATATAGTTATCAGGGCCAGTGAAGGCTAGTATATATAGTTATCAGGGCCAGTAAAGGCTAGTTTATAAAGGTATCAGGGCCAGTAAAGGCTAGTTTATAAAGGTATCAGGGCCAGTAAAGGCTAGTATATATAGTTATCAGGGCCAGTGAAGGTTGGTATATAAAGGTATCAGGGCCAGTAAAGGCTGGTATATATAGTTATCAGGGTCAGTTGAAGGTTAGTATTTGAAGGTATCAGGGCCAGTGAAGGTTAGTATGTATAGTTTACAGGGCCAGTGAAGGATGGTATATAAAGGTATCAGGGCCAGTGAAGGCTAGTATATCTAGTTTACAGGGCCAGTGAAGGCTAGTATATATAGTTATCAGGGCCAGTAAAGGCTAGTTTATAAAGGTATCAGAGCCAGTAAAGGCTAGTGTATATAGTTTACAGGGCCAGTGAAGGCTAGTATTTATAGTTATCAGGGCCAGTGAAGGCTGGTATATAAAGGTATCAGGGCCAGTAAAGGCTGGTATACAAAGGTATCAGGGCCAGTGAAGGCTAGTATATATAGTTATCAGGGCCAGTGAAGGCTAGTATATATAGTTATCAGGGCCAGTAAAGGCTAGTTTATAAAGGTATCAGGGCCAGTAAAGGCTAGTTTATAAAGGTATCAGGGCCAGTAAAGGCTAGTATATATAGTTATCAGGGCCAGTGAAGGCTGGTATATAAAGGTATCAGGGCCAGTAAAGGCTGGTATATATAGTTATCAGGGCCAGTGAAGGCTGGTATATAAAGGTATCAGGGCCAGTAAAGGCTGGTATATATAGTTATCAGGGCCAGTTGAAGGTTAGTATATGAAGGTATCAGGGCCAGTGAAGGTTAGTATATATAGTTTACAGGGCCAGTGAAGGCTAGTATATATAGTTATCAGGGCCAGTGAAGGCTGGTATATAAAGGTATCAGGGCCAGTAAAGGCTGGTATATATAGTTATCAGGGCCAGTGAAGGCTAGTATATAAAGGTATCAGGGCCAGTAAAGTCTGGAATATAAAGGTATCAGGGCCAGTGAAGGCTAGTATATATAGTTATCAGGGCCAGTGAAGGCTGGAATATAAAGGTATCAGGGCCAGTGAAGGCTATTATATAAAGGTATCAGGGCCAGTGAAGGCTGGTATATAAAGGTATCAGGGCCAGTGAAGGCTAGTTTATATAGTTATCAGGGCCAGTGAAGTATATTATATAAAGGTATCAGGGCCAGTGAAGGCTGGTATATATAGTTATCAGGGCCAGTGAAGGCTAGTATATATAGATATCAGGGCCAGTAAAGGCTGGTATATATAGTTATCAGGGCCAGTGAAGCCTGGTATATAAAGGTATCAGGGCCAGTAAAGGCTGGTATATAAAGGTGTCAGTCCCAGTGAAGGCTGGTATATAAAGGTATCAGGGCCAGTGAAGGCTGGTATATGAAGGTATCAGGGCCAGTGAAGGTTGGTATATAAAGGTATCAGGGCCAGTGAAGGCTATTATATAAAGGTTTCAGGGCCAGTGAAGGCTGGTATATAAAGGTATCAGAGCCAGTGAAGGCTGGTATATAAAGGTATCCGGGCCAGTGAAGGCTGGTATATAAAGGTATCAGGGCCAGTGAAGTTAAATATATATAGCTATCAGGGCCAGTGAAGGCTGATATATAACCATATCAGGGCCAGTGTAGGCTAGTATATATAGTTATCAGGGCCAGTGAAGGCTAGTATATATAGTTATCAGGGCCAGTGAAGGTTAGTATATAAAGGTATCAGGGCCAGTGAAGGCTATTATATAAAGGTATCAGGGCCAGTGAAGGCTGGTATATAAAGGTATCAGGGCCAGTAAAGGCTGGTATATATAGTTATCAGGGCCAGTTGAAGGTTAGTATATGAAGGTATCAGGGCCAGTGAAGGTTAGTATATATAGTTTACAGGGCCAGTGAAGGCTAGTATATATAGTTATCAGGGCCAGTAAAGGCTGGTATATAAAGGTATCAGGGCCAGTAAAGGCTGGTATATATAGTTATCAGGGCCAATTGAAGGTTAGTATATGAAGGTATCAGGGCCAGTGAAGGCTATTATATATAGTTTACAGGGCCAGTGAAGGCTAGTATATATAGTTATCAGGGCCAGTGAAGGCTGGTATATAAAGTTATCAGGGCCAGTGAAGGCTAGTATATAAAGGTATCAGGTTCAGTGAAGGCTGGTATATAAAGGTATCAGGGCCAGTGAAGGCTAGTATATATAGTTATCAGGGCCAGTGAAGGCTGGTATATAAAGGTATCAGGGCCAGTAAAGGCTGGTATATATAGTTATCAGGGCCAGTTGAAGGTTAGTATTTGAAGGTATCAGGGCCAGTGAAGGTTAGTATATATAGTTTACAGGGCCAGTGAAGGCAAATATATATAGTTATCAGGGCCAGTGAAGGCTGGTATATAAAGGTATCAGGGCCAGTGAAGGCTAGTATATATAGTTATCAGGGCCAGTGAAGGCCGGTATATATAGTTATCAGGGCCAGTAAAGGCTAGTTTATAAAGGTATCAGGGCCAGTAAAGGCTAGTGTATATAGTTTACAGGGCCAGTGAAGGCTAGTATATATAGTTATCAGGGCCAGTGAAGGCTGGTATATAAAGGTATCAGGGCCAGTAAAGGCTGGTATATATAGTTATCAGGGCCAGTTGAAGGTTAGTATATGAAGGTATCAGGGCCAGTGAAGGTTAGTATATATAGTTTACAGGGCCAGTGAAGGCTAGTATATATAGTTATCAGGGCCAGTGAAGGCTGGTATATAAAGGTATCAGGGCCAGTGAAGGCTAGTATATAAAGGTATCAGGGCCAGTGAAGGCTGGTATATAAAGGTATCAGGGCCAGTGAAGGCTAGTATATATAGTTATCAGGGCCAGTGAAGGCTGGTATATAAAGGTATCAGGGCCAGTAAAGGCTGGTATATATAGTTATCAGGGCCAGTTGAAGGTTAGTATTAGAAGGTATCAGGGCCAGTGAAGGTTAGTATATATAGTTTACAGTGCCAGTGAAGGCAAATATATATAGTTATCAGGGCCAGTGAAGGCTGGTATATAAAGGTATCAGGGCCAGTGAAGGCTAGTATATATAGTTATCAGGGCCAGTGAAGGCTAGTATATATAGTTATCAGGGCCAGTAAAGGCTAGTTTATAAAGGTATCAGGGCCAGTAAAGGCTAGTGTATATAGTTTACAGGGCCAGTGAAGGCTAGTATATATAGTTATCAGGGCCAGTGAAGGCTGGTATATAAAGGTATCAGGGCCAGTAAAGGCTGGTATATAAAGGTATCAGGGCCAGTGAAGGCTAGTATATATAGTTATCAGGGCCAGTGAAGGCTAGTATATATAGTTATCAGGGCCAGTAAAGGCTAGTTTATAAAGGTATCAGGGCCAGTAAAGGCTAGTTTATAAAGGTATCAGGGCCAGTAAAGGCTAGTATATATAGTTATCAGGGCCAGTGAAGGCTGGTATATAAAGGTATCAGGGCCAGTGAAGGCTAGTATATATAGTTATCAGGGCCAGTAAAGGCTAGTTTATAAAGGTATCAGGGCCAGTAAAGGCTAGTTTATAAAGGTATCAGGGCCAGTAAAGGCTAGTATATATAGTTATCAGGGCCAGTGAAGGCTGGTATATAAAGGTATCAGGGCCAGTAAAGGCTGGTATATAAAGGTATCAGGAACAGTGAAGGCTAGTATATATAGTTATCAGGGCCAGTGAAGGCTAGTATATATAGTTATCAGGGCCAGTAAAGGCTAGTTTATAAAGGTATCAGGGCCAGTAAAGACTAGTTTATAAAGGTATCAGGGCCAGTAAAGGCTAGTATATATAGTTATCAGGGCCAGTGAAGGCTGGTATATAAAGGTATCAGGGCCAGTAAAGGCTGGTAAATATAGTTATCAGGGCCAGTGAAGGCTGGTATATAAAGGTATCAGGGCCAGTGAAGGCTGGTATATAAAGGTATCAGGGCCAGTGAAGGCTAGTATATATAGTTATCAGGGCCAGTGAAGGCTGGTATATAAAGGTATCAGGGCCAGTAAAGGCTGGTATATATAGTTATCAGGGCCAGTTGAAGGTTAGTATTCGAAGGTATCAGGGCCAGTGAAGGTTAGTATATATAGTTTACAGAGCCAGTGAAGGCAAATATATATAGTTGTCAGGGCCAGTGAAGGCTGGTATATAAAGGTATCAGGGCCAGTGAAGGCTAGTATATATAGTTATCAGGGCCAGTGAAGGCTAGTATATATAGTTATCAGGGCCGGTAAAGGCTAGTTTATAAAGGTATCAGGGCCAGTAAAGGCTAGTGTATATAGTTTACAGGGCCAGTGAAGGCTAGTATATATAGTTATCAGGGCCAGTGAAGGCTGGTATATAAAGGTATCAGGGCCAGTAAAGGCTAGTTTATAAAGGTATCAGGGCCAGTGAAGGCTAGTATATAAGTTATCAGGGCCAGTGAAGGCTAGTATATATAGTTATCAGGGCCAGTGAAGGCTAGTATATATAGTTATCAGGGCCAGTGAAGGCTTGTATATAAAGGTATCAGGGCCAGTAAAGGCTGGTATATATAGTTATCAGGGCCAGTTGAAGGTTAGTATTTGAAGGTATCAGGGCCAGTGAAGGTTAGTATGTATAGTTTACAGGGCCAGTGAAGGATGGTATATAAAGGTATCAGGGCCAGTGAAGGCTAGTATATATAGTTATCAGGGCCAGTGAAGGCTAGTATATATAGTTATCAGGGCCAGTAAAGGCTAGTTTATAAAGGTATCAGGGCCAGTAAAGGCTAGTGTATATAGTTTACAGGGCCAGTGAAGGCTAGTATATATAGTTATCAGGGCCAGTGAAGGCTGGTATATAAAGGTATCAGGGCCAGTAAAGGCTGGTATATAAAGGTATCAGGGCCAGTGAAGGCTAGTATATATAGTTATCAGGGCCAGTGAAGGCTAGTATATATAGTTATCAGGGCCAGTAAAGGCTAGTTTATAAAGGTATCAGGGCCAGTAAAGGCTAGTTTATAAAGGTATCAGGGCCAGTAAAGGCTAGTATATATAGTTATCAGGGCCAGTGAAGGCTGGTATATAAAGGTATCAGGGCCAGTAAAGGCTGGTATATATAGTTATCAGGGCCAGTGAAGGCTGGTATATAAAGGTATCAGGGCCAGTAAAGGCTGGTATATATAGTTATCAGGGCCAGTGAAGGCTGGTATATAAAGGTATCAGGGCCAGTAAAGGCTGGTATATATAGGTATCAGGGCCAGTGAAGGTTAGTATATATAGTTTACAGGGCCAGTGAAGGCTAGTATATATAGTTATCAGGAACAGTGAAGGCTGGTATATAAAGGTATCAGGGCCAGTAAAGGCTGGTATATATAGTTATCAGGGCCAGTGAAGGCTAGTATATAAAGGTATCAGGGCCAGTGAAGGCTAGTATATAAAGGTATCAGGGCCAGTAAAGTCTGGAATATAAAGGTATCAGGGCCAGTGAAGGCTAGTATATATAGTTATCAGGGCCAGTGAAGGCTGGAATATAAAGGTATCAGGGCCAGTGAAGGCTATTATATAAAGGTATCAGGGCCAGTGAAGGCTGGTATATAAAGGTATCAGGGCCAGTGAAGGCTAGTTTATATAGTTATCAGGGCCAGTGAAGTATATTATATAAAGGTATCAGGGCCAGTGAAGGCTGGTATATATAGTTATCAGGGCCAGTGAAGGCTAGTATATATAGATATCAGGGCCAGTAAAGGCTGGTATATATAGTTATCAGGGCCAGTGAAGGCTGGTATATAAAGGTATCAGGGCCAGTAAGGTGTATATAGGTTCAGCCAGTGAAGGCTGGTATATAAAGGTATCAGGGCCAGTGAAGGCTGGTATATAAGGTATCAGGGCCAGTGAAGGTGGTATATAAAGGTATCAGGGCCAGTGAAGGCTAGGTGCCAGTAGGGTATAAAGGTATCAGAGCCAGTGAAGGCTGGTATATAAAGGTATCCGGGCCAGTGAAGGCTGGTATATAAAGGTATCAGGGCCAGTGAAGTTAAACATATATAGCTATCAGGGCCAGTGAAGGCTGATATATAACCATATCAGGGCCAGTGAAGGCTAGTATATATAGTTATCAGGGCCAGTGAAGGCTAGTATATATAGTTATCAGGGCCAGTGAAGGCTAGTATATAAAGGTATCAGGGCCAGTGAAGGCTATTATATAAAGGTATCAGGGCCAGTGAAGGCTGGTATATAAAGGTATCAGGGCCAGTAAAGGCTGGTATATAAAGGTATCAGGGCCAGTGAAGGCTAGTATATATAGTTATCAGGGCCAGTGAAGGCTAGTATATATAGTTATCAGGGCCAGTAAAGGCTAGTTTATAAAGGTATCAGGGCCAGTAAAGGCTAGTTTATAAAGGTATCAGGGCCAGTAAAGGCTAGTATATATAGTTATCAGGGACAGTGAAGGCTGGTATATAAAGGTATCAGGGCCAGTGAAGGCTAGTATATATAGTTATCAGGGCCAGTAAAGGCTAGTTTATAAAGGTATCAGGGCCAGTAAAGGCTAGTGTATATAGTTTACAGGGCCAGTGAAGGCTAGTATATATAGTTATCAGGGCCAGTGAAGGCTGGTATATAAAGGTATCAGGGCCAGTAAAGGCTGGTATATAAAGGTATCAGGGCCAGTGAAGGCTAGTATATATAGTTATCAGGGCCAGTGAAGGCTAGTATATATAGTTATCAGGGCCAGTAAAGGCTAGTTTATAAAGGTATCAGGGCCAGTAAAGGCTAGTTTATAAAGGTATCAGGGCCAGTAAAGGCTAGTATATATAGTTATCAGGGACAGTGAAGGCTGGTATATAAAGGTATCAGGGCCAGTGAAGGCTAGTATATATAGTTATCAGGGCCAGTAAAGGCTAGTTTATAAAGGTATCAGGGCCAGTAAAGGCTAGTTTATAAAGGTATCAGGGCCAGTAAAGGCTAGTATATATATAGTTATCAGGGCCAGTAAAGTCTGGTATATAAAGGTATCAGGGCCAGTAAAGGCTGGTATATATAGTTATCAGGGCCAGTGAAGGCTGGTATATAAAGGTATCAGGGCCAGTAAAGGCTGGTATATATAGTTATCAGGGCCAGTTGAAGGTTAGTATATATAGTTTACAGGGCCAGTGAAGGCTAGTATATATAGTTATCAGGAACAGTGAAGGCTGGTATATAAAGGTATCAGGGCCAGTGAAGGCTGGTATATATAGTTATCAGGGCCAGTGAAGGCTAGTATATATAGTTATCAGGGCCAGTGAAGGCTAGTATATAAAGGTATCAGGGCCAGTAAAGGCTGGTATATAAAGGTATCAGGGCCAGTGAAGGCTAGTATATATAGTTATCAGGGCCAGTGAAGGCTGGTATATAAAGGTATCAGGGCCAGTGAAGGCTAGTATATAAAGGTATCAGGGCCAGTGAAGGCTGGTATATAAAGGTATCAGGGCCAGTGAAGGCTAGTATATATAGTTATCAGGGCCAGTGAAGGCTAGTATATAAAGGTATCAGGGCCAGTGAAGGCTAGTATATATAGTTATCAGGGCCAGTGAAGGCTAGTATATATAGTTATCAGGGCCAGTAAAGGCTGGTATATATAGTTATCAGGGCCAGTGAAGGCTGGTATATAAAGGTATCAGGGCCAGTAAAGGCTGGTATATAAAGGTATCAGGGCCAGTGAAGGCTGGTATATAAAGGTATCAGGGCCAGTGAAGGCTGGTATATAAAGGTATCAGGGCCAGTGAAGGCTGAGTATATAAAGGTATCAGGGCCAGTGAAGGCTGATTATATAAAGGTATCAGGGCCAGTGAAGGCTGGTATATAAAGGTATCAGGGCCAGTGAAGGCTAGTATATATAGTTATCAGGGCCAGTGAAGGCTAGTATATATAGTTATCAGGGCCAGTGAAGGCTGGTATATAAAGGTATCAGGGCCAGTGAAGGCTATTATATAAAGGTATCAGGGCCAGTGAAGGCTGGTATATAAAGGTATCAGGGCCAGTAAAGGCTGGTATATATAGTTATCAGGGCCAGTTGAAGGTTAGTATATGAAGGTATCAGGGCCAGTGAAGGTTAGTATATATAGTTTACAGGGCCAGTGAAGGCTAGTATATATAGTTATCAGGGCCAGTGAAGGCTGGTATATAAAGGTATCAGGGCCAGTGAAGGCTGGTATATATAGTTATCAGGGCCAGTGAAGGCTAGTATATAAGGTATCAGGGCCAGTGAAGGCTAGTATATATAGTTACAGGGCCAGTGAAGGCTAGTATATATAGTTATCAGGGCCAGTGAAGGCTTGTATATAAAGTTATCAGGGCCAGTGAAGGCTAGTATATAAAGGTATCAGGGCCAGTGAAGGCTGGTATATAAAGGTATCAGGGCCAGTGAAGGCTAGTATATATAGTTATCAGGGCCAGTGAAGGCTGGTATATAAAGGTATCAGGGCCAGTAAAGGCTAGTTTATAAAGGTATCAGGGCCAGTAAAGGCTAGTATATATAGTTATCAGGGCCAGTGAAGGCTGGTATATAAAGGTATCAGGGCCAGTAAAGGCTGGTATATATAGTTATCAGGGCCAGTGAAGGCTGGTATATAAAGGTATCAGGGCCAGTGAAGGCTAGTATATATAGTTATCAGGGCCAGTGAAGGCTAGTATATATAGTTATCAGGGCCAGTAAAGGCTAGTTTATAAAGGTATCAGGGCCAGTAAAGGCTAGTGTATATAGTTTACAGGGCCAGTGAAGGCTAGTATATATAGTTATCAGGGCCAGTGAAGGCTGGTATATAAAGGTATCAGGGCCAGTAAAGGCTGGTATATAAAGGTATCAGGGCCAGTGAAGGCTAGTATATATAGTTATCAGGGCCAGTGAAGGCTAGTATATATAGTTATCAGGGCCAGTAAAGGCTAGTTTATAAAGGTATCAGGGCCAGTAAAGGCTAGTTTATAAAGGTATCAGGGCCAGTAAAGGCTAGTATATATAGTTATCAGGGCCAGTGAAGGCTGGTATATAAAGGTATCAGGGCCAGTAAAGGCTGGTATATATAGTTATCAGGGCCAGTGAAGGCTGGTATATAGAGTTATCAGGGCCAGTTGAAGGTTAGTATATGAAGGTATCAGGGCCAGTGAAGGTTAGTATATATAGTTTACAGGGCCAGTGAAGGCTAGTATATATAGTTATCAGGGCCAGTGAAGCCTGGTATATAAAGGTATCAGGGCCAGTAAAGGCTGGTATATATAGTTATCAGGGCCAGTGAAGGCTAGTATATAAAGGTATCAGGGCCAGTAAAGTCTGGAATATAAAGGTATCAGGGCCAGTGAAGGCTAGTATATATAGTTATCAGGGCCAGTGAAGGCTGGAATATAAAGGTATCAGGGCCAGTGAAGGCTATTATATAAAGGTATCAGGGCCAGTGAAGGCTGGTATATAAAGATATCAGGGCCAGTGAAGGCTAGTATATATAGTTATCAGGGCCAGTGAAGTATATTATATAAAGATATCAGGGCCAGTGAAGGCTGGTATATATAGTAATCAGGGCCAGTGAAGGCTAGTATATATAGATATCAGGGCCAGTAAAGGCTGGTATATATAGTTATCAGGGCCAGTGAAGGCTGGTATATAAAGGTATCAGGGCCAGTGAAGGCTGGTATATAAAGGTTCAGGGCCAGTGAAGGCTGGTATATAAAGGTATCAGGGCCAGTGAAGGCTGGTATATGAAGGTATCAGGGCCAGTGAAGGCTGGTATATAAAGGTATCAGGGCCAGTGAAGGCTATTATATAAAGGTATCAGGGCCAGTGAAGGCTGGTATATAAAGGTATCAGAGCCAGTGAAGGCTGGTATATAAAGGTATCCGGGCCAGTGAAGGCTGGTATATAAAGGTATCAGGGCCAGTGAAGGTAAATATATATAGCTATCAGGGCCAGTGAAGGCTGATATATAACCATATCAGGGCCAGTGTAGGCTAGTATATATAGTTATCAGGGCCAGTGAAGGCTAGTATATATAGTTATCAGGGCCAGTGAAGGCTAGTATATAAAGGTATCAGGGCCAGTGAAGGCTATTATATAAAGGTATCAGGGCCAGTGAAGGCTGGTATATAAAGGTATCAGGGCCAGTAAAGGCTGGTATATATAGTTATCAGGGCCAGTTGAAGGTTAGTATATGAAGGTATCAGGGCCAGTGAAGGTTAGTATATATAGTTTACAGGGCCAGTGAAGGCTAGTATATATAGTTATCAGGGCCAGTAAAGGCTGGTATATAAAGGTATCAGGGCCAGTAAAGGCTGGTATATATAGTTATCAGGGCCAATTGAAGGTTAGTATATGAAGGTATCAGGGCCAGTGAAGGCTGATAAAGGTATCAGGCCAGTAAGGCTAGTATATAAGTACAGGGCCAGTGAAGGCTAGTATATATAGTTATCAGGGCCAGTGAAGGCTGGTATATAAAGTTATCAGGGCCAGTGAAGGCTAGTATATAAAGTTATCAGGTCCAGTGAAGGCTGGTATATAAAGGTATCAGGGCCAGTGAAGGCTAGTATATATTGTTATCAGGGCCAGTGAAGGCTGGTATATAAAGGTATCAGGGCCAGTAAAGGCTGGTATATATAGTTATCAGGGCCAGTTGAAGGTTAGTATTTGAAGGTATCAGGGCCAGTGAAGGTTAGTATATATAGTTTACAGGGCCAGTGAAGGCAAATATATATAGTTATCAGGGCCAGTGAAGGCTGGTATATAAAGGTATCAGGGCCAGTGAAGGCTAGTATATATAGTTATCAGGGCCAGTGAAGGCTGGTATATATAGTTATCAGGGCCAGTAAAGGCTAGTTTATAAAGGTATCAGGGCCAGTAAAGGCTAGTGTATATAGTTTACAGGGCCAGTGAAGGCTAGTATATATAGTTATCAGGGCCAGTGAAGGCTGGTATATAAAGGTATCAGGGCCAGTAAAGGCTGGTATATATAGTTATCAGGGCCAGTGAAGGCTAGTATATGAAGGTATCAGGGCCAGTGAAGGCTAGTATATATAGTTTATCAGGGCCAGTGAAGGCTAGTATATATAGTTATCAGG
Organism: Salvelinus fontinalis; assembly: GCF_029448725.1. Lineage (NCBI taxonomy): Eukaryota > Metazoa > Chordata > Actinopteri > Salmoniformes > Salmonidae > Salvelinus > Salvelinus fontinalis. The sequence continues at coordinate 81,744,618 of NC_074665.1, forward strand.
GCCAGTGAAGGCTGGTATATAAAGGTATCAGGGCCAGTGAAGGCTAGTATATAAAGGTATCAGGGCCAGTGAAGGCTGGTATATAAAGGTATCAGGGCCAGTGAAGGCTAGTATATATAGTTATCAGGGCCAGTGAAGGCTGGTATATAAAGGTATCAGGGCCAGTAAAGGCTGGTATATATAGTTATCAGGGCCAGTTGAAGGTTAGTATTGAAGGTATCAGGGCCAGTGAAGGTTAGTATATATAGTTTACAGGGCCAGTGAAGGCAAATATATATAGTTATCAGGGCCAGTGAAGGCTGGTATATAAAGGTATCAGGGCCAGTGAAGGCTAGTATATATAGTTATCAGGGCCAGTGAAGGCTAGTATATATAGTTATCAGGGCCAGTAAAGGCTAGTTTATAAAGGTATCAGGGCCAGTAAAGGCTAGTGTATATAGTTTACAGGGCCAGTGAAGGCTAGTATATATAGTTATCAGGGCCAGTGAAGGCTGGTATATAAAGGTATCAGGGCCAGTAAAGGCTGGTATATAAAGGTATCAGGGCCAGTGAAGGCTAGTATATATAGTTATCAGGGCCAGTGAAGGCTAGTATATATAGTTATCAGGGCCAGTAAAGGCTAGTTTATAAAGGTATCAGGGCCAGTAAAGGCTAGTTTATAAAGGTATCAGGGCCAGTAAAGGCTAGTATATATAGTTATCAGGGACAGTGAAGGCTGGTATATAAAGGTATCAGGGCCAGTGAAGGCTAGTATATATAGTTATCAGGGCCAGTGAAGGCTAGTATATAAAGGTATCAGGGCCAGTGAAGGCTAGTATATATAGTTATCAGGGCCAGTGAAGGCTGGTATATAAAGGTATCAGGGCCAGTAAAGGCTGGTATATAAAGGTATCAGGGCCAGTGAAGGCTAGTATATATAGTTATCAGGGCCAGTGAAGGCTAGTATATATAGTTATCAGGGCCAGTAAAGGCTAGTATATAAAGGTATCAGGGCCAGTAAAGGCTAGTATATATAGTTATCAGGGCCAGTGAAGGCTAGTATATATAGTTATCAGGGCCAGTGAAGGCTGGTATATAAAGGTATCAGGGCCAGTAAAGGCTGGTATATATAGTTATCAGGGCCAGTGAAGGCTGGTATATAAAGGTATCAGGGCCAGTGAAGGCTGGTATATAAAGGTATCAGGGCCAGTGAAGGCTAGTATATATAGTTATCAGGGCCAGTGAAGGCTGGTATATAAAGGTATCAGGGCCAGTAAAGGCTGGTATATATAGTTATCAGGGCCAGTTGAAGGTTAGTATTGAAGGTATCAGGGCCAGTGAAGGTTAGTATATATAGTTTACAGAGCCAGTGAAGGCAAATATATATAGTTGTCAGGGCCAGTGAAGGCTGGTATATAAAGGTATCAGGGCCAGTGAAGGCTAGTATATATAGTTATCAGGGCCAGTGAAGGCTAGTATATATAGTTATCAGGGCCGGTAAAGGCTAGTTTATAAAGGTATCAGGGCCAGTAAAGGCTAGTGTATATAGTTTACAGGGCCAGTGAAGGCTAGTATATATAGTTATCAGGGCCAGTGAAGGCTGGTATATAAAGGTATCAGGGCCAGTAAAGGCTAGTATATATAGTTATCAGGGCCAGTGAAGGCTGGTATATAAAGGTATCAGGGCCAGTGAAGGCTGGTATATATAGTTATCAGGGCCAGTGAAGGCTAGTATATAAAGGTATCAGGGCCAGTGAAGGCTGGTATATAAAGGTATCAGGGCCAGTGAAGGCTAGTATATATAGTTATCAGGGCCAGTGAAGGCTGGTATATAAAGGTATCAGGGCCAGTAAAGGCTGGTATATATAGTTATCAGGGCCAGTTGAAGGTTAGTATATGAAGGTATCAGGGCCAGTGAAGGTTAGTATATATAGTTTACAGGGCCAGTGAAGGCAAATATATATAGTTATCAGGGCCAGTGAAGGCTGGTATATAAAGGTATCAGGGCCAGTGAAGGCTAGTATATATAGTTATCAGGGCCAGTGAAGGCTAGTATATATAGTTATCAGGGCCAGTAAAGGCTAGTATATAAAGGTATCAGGGCCAGTGAAGGCTAGTGTATATAGTTTACAGGGCCAGTGAAGGCTAGTATATATAGTTATCAGGGCCAGTAAAGGCTAGTATATAAAGGTATCAGGGCCAGTAAAGGCTAGTTTATAAAGGTATCAGGGCCAGTAAAGGCTAGTATATATAGTTATCAGGGCCAGTGAAGGCTGGTATATAAAGTTATCAGGGCCAGTGAAGGCTAGTATATAAAGGTATCAGGGCCAGTGAAGGCTAGTATATAAAGGTATCAGGGCCAGTGAAGGCTAGTATATATAGTTATCAGGGCCAGTGAAGGCTGGTATATAAAGGTATCAGGGCCAGTAAAGGCTGGTATATATAGTTATCAGGGCCAGTGAAGGCTAGTATATAAGGTATCAGGGCCAGTGAAGGCTAGTATATATAGTTATCAGGGCCAGTGAAGGCTAGTATATATAGTTATCAGGGCCGGTAAAGGCTAGTTTATAAAGGTATCAGGGCCAGTAAAGGCTAGTGTATATAGTTTACAGGGCCAGTGAAGGCTAGTATATATAGTTATCAGGGCCAGTGAAGGCTGGTATATAAAGGTATCAGGGCCAGTAAAGGCTAGTATATATAGTTATCAGGGCCAGTGAAGGCTGGTATATAAAGGTATCAGGGCCAGTAAAGGCTAGTATATATAGTTATCAGGGCCAGTGAAGGCTAGTATATAAAGGTATCAGGGCCAGTGAAGGCTGGTATATAAAGGTATCAGGGCCAGTGAAGGCTAGTATATATAGTTATCAGGGCCAGTGAAGGCTGGTATATAAAGGTATCAGGGCCAGTAAAGGCTGGTATATATAGTTATCAGGGCCAGTTGAAGGTTAGTATATGAAGGTATCAGGGCCAGTGAAGGTTAGTATATATAGTTTACAGGGCCAGTGAAGGCTAGTATATATAGTTATCAGGGCCAGTGAAGGCTGGTATATAAAGGTATCAGGGCCAGTGAAGGCTGGTATATATAGTTATCAGGGCCAGTGAAGGCTAGTATATATAGTTATACAGGGCCAGTGAAGGCTAGTATATATAGTTATCAGGGCCAGTGAAGGCTGGTATATAAAGGTATCAGGGCCAGTAAAGGCTGGTATATATAGTTATCAGGGCCAGTGAAGGCTGTATATAAAGGTATCAGGGCCAGTGAAGGCTAGTATATATAGGTATCAGGGCCAGTAAAGTCTGGAATATAAAGGTATCAGGGCCAGTGAAGGCTAGTATATATAGTTATCAGGGCCAGTGAAGGCTGGAATATAAAGGTATCAGGGCCAGTGAAGGCTATTATATAAAGGTATCAGGGCCAGTGAAGGCTGGTATATAAAGGTATCAGGGCCAGTGAAGGCTAGTATATATAGTTATCAGGGCCAGTGAAGTATATTATATAAAGGTATCAGGGCCAGTGAAGGCTGGTATATATAGTTATCAGGGCCAGTGAAGGCTAGTATATATAGATATCAGGGCCAGTAAAGGCTGGTATATATAGTTATCAGGGCCAGTGAAGCCTGGTATATAAAGGTATCAGGGCCAGTAAAGGCTGGTATATAAAGGTGTCAGTCCCAGTGAAGGCTGGTATATAAAGGTATCAGGGCCAGTGAAGGTTGGTATATAAAGGTATCAGGGCCAGTGAAGGCTATTATATAAAGGTTTCAGGGCCAGTGAAGGCTGGTATATAAAGGTATCAGAGCCAGTGAAGGCTGGTATATAAAGGTATCCGGGCCAGTGAAGGCTGGTATATAAAGGTATCAGGGCCAGTGAAGTTAAATATATATAGCTATCAGGGCCAGTGAAGGCTGATATATAACCATATCAGGGCCAGTGTAGGCTAGTATATATAGTTATCAGGGCCAGTGAAGGCTAGTATATATAGTTATCAGGGCCAGTGAAGGTTAGTATATAAAGGTATCAGGGCCAGTGAAGGCTATTATATAAAGGTATCAGGGCCAGTGAAGGCTGGTATATAAAGGTATCAGGGCCAGTAAAGGCTGGTATATATAGTTATCAGGGCCAGTTGAAGGTTAGTATATGAAGGTATCAGGGCCAGTGAAGGTTAGTATATATAGTTTACAGGGCCAGTGAAGGCTAGTATATATAGTTATCAGGGCCAGTAAAGGCTGGTATATAAAGGTATCAGGGCCAGTAAAGGCTGGTATATATAGTTATCAGGGCCAATTGAAGGTTAGTATATGAAGGTATCAGGGCCAGTGAAGGCTATTATATATAGTTTACAGGGCCAGTGAAGGCTAGTATATATAGTTATCAGGGCCAGTGAAGGCTGGTATATAAAGTTATCAGGGCCAGTGAAGGCTAGTATATAAAGGTATCAGGTTCAGTGAAGGCTGGTATATAAAGGTATCAGGGCCAGTGAAGGCTAGTATATATTGTTATCAGGGCCAGTGAAGGCTGGTATATAAAGGTATCAGGGCCAGTAAAGGCTGGTATATATAGTTATCAGGGCCAGTTGAAGGTTAGTATTTGAAGGTATCAGGGCCAGTGAAGGTTAGTATATATAGTTTACAGGGCCAGTGAAGGCAAATATATATAGTTATCAGGGCCAGTGAAGGCTGGTATATAAAGGTATCAGGGCCAGTGAAGGCTAGTATATATAGTTATCAGGGCCAGTGAAGGCTGGTATATATAGTTATCAGGGCCAGTAAAGGCTAGTTTATAAAGGTATCAGGGCCAGTAAAGGCTAGTGTATATAGTTTACAGGGCCAGTGAAGGCTAGTATATATAGTTATCAGGGCCAGTGAAGGCTGGTATATAAAGGTATCAGGGCCAGTAAAGGCTGGTATATATAGTTATCAGGGCCAGTTGAAGGTTAGTATATGAAGGTATCAGGGCCAGTGAAGGTTAGTATATATAGTTTACAGGGCCAGTGAAGGCTAGTATATATAGTTATCAGGGCCAGTGAAGGCTGGTATATAAAGGTATCAGGGCCAGTGAAGGCTAGTATATAAAGGTATCAGGGCCAGTGAAGGCTAGTATATAAAGGTATCAGGGCCAGTGAAGGCTAGTATATATAGTTATCAGGGCCAGTGAAGGCTGGTATATAAAGGTATCAGGGCCAGTGAAGGCTGGTATATAAATGTATCAGGGCCAGTGAAGGCTAGTATATATAGTTATCAGGGCCAGTGAAGGCTAGTATATATAGTTATCAGGGCCAGTAAAGGCTAGTTTATAAAGGTATCAGGGCCAGTAAAGGCTAGTGTATATAGTTTACAGGGCCAGTGAAGGCTAGTATATATAGTTATCAGGGCCAGTGAAGGCTGGTATATAAAGGTATCAGGGCCAGTAAAGGCTGGTATATAAAGGTATCAGGGCCAGTGAAGGCTAGTATATAAGTTATCAGGGCCAGTGAAGGCTAGTATATATAGTTATCAGGGCCAGTAAAGGCTAGTTTATAAAGGTATCAGGGCCAGTAAAGGCTAGTATATATAGTTTACAGGGCCAGTGAAGGCTAATATATATAGTTATCAGGGCCAGTGAAGGCTGGTATATAAAGGTATCAGGGCCAGTGAAGGCTAGTATATATAGTTATCAGGGCCAGTGAAGGCTAGTATATATAGTTATCAGGGCCAGTAAAGGCTAGTTTATAAAGGTATCAGGGCCAGTAAAGGCTAGTATATAAAGTTATCAGGGCCAGTGAAGGCTGGTATATAAAGGTATCAGGGCCAGTAAAGGCTAGTATATATAGTTATCAGGGCCAGTGAAGGCTGGTATATAAAGGTATCAGGGCCAGTGAAGGCTAGTATATATAGTTATCAGGGCCAGTGAAGGCTAGTATATAAAGGTATCAGGGCCAGTGAAGGCTAGTATATAAAGGTATCAGGGCCAGTGAAGGCTGGTATATAAAGGTATCAGGGCCAGTGAAGGCTAGTATATATAGTTATCAGGGCCAGTGAAGGCTGGTATATAAAGGTATCAGGGCCAGTAAAGGCTGGTATATAAAGGTATCAGGGCCAGTGAAGGCTAGTATATATAGTTATCAGGGCCAGTGAAGGCTAGTATATATAGTTATCAGGGCCAGTAAAGGCTAGTTTATAAAGGTATCAGGGCCAGTAAAGGCTAGTTTATAAAGGTATCAGGGCCAGTGAAGGCTAGTATATATAGTTATCAGGGCCAGTGAAGGCTGGTATATAAAGGTATCAGGGCCAGTAAAGGCTGGTATATAAAGGTATCAGGGCCAGTGAAGGCTAGTATATATAGTTATCAGGGCCAGTGAAGGCTAGTATATATAGTTATCAGGGCCAGTGAAGGCTAGTATATAAAGGTATCAGGGCCAGTGAAGGCTAGTATATAAAGGTATCAGGGCCAGTGAAGGCTAGTATATATAGTTATCAGGGCCAGTGAAGGCTGGTATATAAAGGTATCAGGGCCAGTGAAGGCTAGTATATATAGTTATCAGGGCCAGTGAAGGCTAGTATATAAAGGTATCAGGGCCAGTGAAGGCTAGTATATAAAGGTATCAGGGCCAGTGAAGGCTAGTATATAAAGTTATCAGGGCCAGTGAAGGCTAGTATATATAGTTATCAGGGCCAGTAAAGGCTAGTTTATAAAGGTATCAGGGCCAGTAAAGGCTAGTGTATATAGTTTACAGGGCCAGTGAAGGCTAGTATATATAGTTATCAGGGCCAGTGAAGGCTGGTATATAAAGGTATCAGGGCCAGTAAAGGCTGGTATATAAAGGTATCAGGGCCAGTGAAGGCTAGTATATATAGTTATCAGGGCCAGTGAAGGCTAGTATATATAGTTATCAGGGCCAGTGAAGGCTAGTATATAAAGGTATCAGGGCCAGTGAAGGCTATTATATAAAGGTATCAGGGCCAGTGAAGGCTAGTATATATAGTTATCAGGGCCAGTGAAGGCTGGTATATAAAGGTATCAGGGCCAGTAAAGGCTGGTATATATAGTTATCAGGGCCAGTGAAGGCTGGTATATAAAGGTATCAGGGCCAGTGAAGGCTGGTATATAAAGGTATCAGGGCCAGTGAAGGCTAGTATATATAGTTATCAGGGCCAGTGAAGGCTGGTATATAAAGGTATCAGGGCCAGTAAAGGCTGGTATATATAGTTATCAGGGCCAGTTGAAGGTTAGTATTCGAAGGTATCAGGGCCAGTGAAGGTTAGTATATATAGTTTACAGGGCCAGTGAAGGCAAATATATATAGTTATCAGGGCCAGTGAAGGCTGGTATATAAAGGTATCAGGGCCAGTGAAGGCTAGTATATATAGTTATCAGGGCCAGTGAAGGCTAGTATATATAGTTATCAGGGCCAGTAAAGGCTAGTTTATAAAGGTATCAGGGCCAGTAAAGGCTAGTGTATATAGTTTACAGGGCCAGTGAAGGCTAGTATATATAGTTATCAGGGCCAGTGAAGGCTGGTATATAAAGGTATCAGGGCCAGTAAAGGCTGGTATATATAGTTATCAGGGCCAGTGAAGGCTGGTATATAAAGGTATCAGGGCCAGTGAAGGCTGGTATATAAAGGTATCAGGGCCAGTGAAGGCTAGTATATATAGTTATCAGGGCCAGTGAAGGCTGGTATATAAAGGTATCAGGGCCAGTAAAGGCTGGTATATATAGTTATCAGGGCCAGTTGAAGGTTAGTATTCGAAGGTATCAGGGCCAGTGAAGGTTAGTATATATAGTTTACAGGGCCAGTGAAGGCAAATATATATAGTTATCAGGGCCAGTGAAGGCTGGTATATAAAGGTATCAGGGCCAGTGAAGGCTAGTATATATAGTTATCAGGGCCAGTGAAGGCTAGTATATATAGTTATCAGGGCCAGTAAAGGCTAGTTTATAAAGGTATCAGGGCCAGTAAAGGCTAGTGTATATAGTTTACAGGGCCAGTGAAGGCTAGTATATATAGTTATCAGGGCCAGTGAAGGCTGGTATATAAAGGTATCAGGGCCAGTAAAGGCTGGTATATAAAGGTATCAGGGCCAGTGAAGGCTAGTATATATAGTTATCAGGGCCAGTGAAGGCTAGTATATATAGTTATCAGGGCCAGTAAAGGCTAGTTTATAAAGGTATCAGGGCCAGTAAAGGCTAGTTTATAAAGGTATCAGGGCCAGTAAAGGCTAGTATATATAGTTATCAGGGCCAGTGAAGGCTGGTATATAAAGGTATCAGGGCCAGTGAAGGCTAGTATATATAGTTATCAGGGCCAGTGAAGGCTAGTATATAAAGGTATCAGGGCCAGTAAAGGCTAGTTTATAAAGGTATCAGGGCCAGTAAAGGCTAGTTATAAGTATCAGGGCCAGTGAAGGCTAGTATATATAGTTATCAGGGCCAGTGAAGGCTGGTATATAAAGGTATCAGGGCCAGTGAAGGCTGTAGGTATAGGTAGTAGTTATAGCAGGGCCAGTGAAGGCTAGTATATATAGTTATCAGGGCCAGTAAAGGCTAGTTTATAAAGGTATCAGGGCCAGTAAAGGCTAGTGTATATAGTTTACAGGGCCAGTGAAGGCTAGTATATATAGTTATCAGGGCCAGTGAAGGCTGGTATATAAAGGTATCAGGGCCAGTAAAGGCTGGTATATAAAGGTATCAGGGCCAGTGAAGGCTAGTATATATAGTTATCAGGGCCAGTGAAGGCTAGTATATATAGTTATCAGGGCCAGTAAAGGCTAGTTTATAAAGGTATCAGGGCCAGTAAAGGCTAGTTTATAAAGGTATCAGGGCCAGTAAAGGCTAGTATATATAGTTATCAGGGCCAGTGAAGGCTGGTATATAAAGGTATCAGGGCCAGTAAAGGCTGGTATATATAGTTATCAGGGCCAGTGAAGGCTGGTATATAAAGGTATCAGGGCCAGTAAAGGCTGGTATATATAGTTATCAGGGCCAGTTGAAGGTTAGTATATGAAGGTATCAGGGCCAGTGAAGGTTAGTATATATAGTTTACAGGGCCAGTGAAGGCTAGTATATATAGTTATCAGGGCCAGTGAAGGCTGGTATATAAAGGTATCAGGGCCAGTAAAGGCTGGTATATATAGTTATCAGGGCCAGTGAAGGCTAGTATATAAAGGTATCAGGGCCAGTAAAGTCTGGAATATAAAGGTATCAGGGCCAGTGAAGGCTAGTATATATAGTTATCAGGGCCAGTGAAGGCTGGAATATAAAGGTATCAGGGCCAGTGAAGGCTATTATATAAAGGTATCAGGGCCAGTGAAGGCTGGTATATAAAGGTATCAGGGCCAGTGAAGGCTAGTTTATATAGTTATCAGGGCCAGTGAAGTATATTATATAAAGGTATCAGGGCCAGTGAAGGCTGGTATATATAGTTATCAGGGCCAGTGAAGGCTAGTATATATAGATATCAGGGCCAGTAAAGGCTGGTATATATAGTTATCAGGGCCAGTGAAGGCTAGTATATATAGGTATCAGGGCCAGTGAAGGCTAGTATATATAGTTTACAGGGCCAGTGAAGGCAAATATATATAGTTATCAGGGCCAGTGAAGGCTGGTATATAAAGGTATCAGGGCCAGTGAAGGCTGGTATATGAAGGTATCAGGGCCAGTGAAGGCTATATATATAGTTATCAGGGCCAGTGAAGGCTGGTATATAAAGGTATCAGGGCCAGTAAAGGCTAGTATATATAGTTATCAGGGCCAGTGAAGTCTATTATATAAAGGTATCAGGGCCAGTGAAGGCTGGTATATAAAGGTATCAGGGCCAGTAAAGGCTGGTATATAAAGGTATCAGGGCCAGTGAAGGCTAGTATATATAGTTATCAGGGCCAGTGAAGGCTAGTATATATAGTTATCAGGGCCAGTAAAGGCTAGTTTATAAAGGTATCAGGGCCAGTAAAGGCTAGTTTATAAAGGTATCAGGGCCAGTAAAGGCTGGTATATATAGTTATCAGGGCCAGTGAAGGCTGGTATATAAAGGTATCAGGGCCAGTGAAGGCTAGTATATATAGTTATCAGGGCCAGTGAAGGCTAGTATATAAAGGTATCAGGGCCAGTGAAGGCTAGTATATAAAGGTATCAGGGCCAGTGAAGGCTAGTATATATAGTTATCAGGGCCAGTGAAGGCTAGTATATATAGTTATCAGGGCCAGTAAAGGCTAGTTTATAAAGGTATCAGGGCCAGTAAAGGCTAGTGTATATAGTTTACAGGGCCAGTGAAGGCTAGTATATATAGTTATCAGGGCCAGTGAAGGCTGGTATATAAAGGTATCAGGGCCAGTAAAGGCTGGTATATAAAGGTATCAGGGCCAGTGAAGGCTAGTATATATAGTTATCAGGGCCAGTGAAGGCTAGTATATAAAGGTATCAGGGCCAGTGAAGGCTGGTATATAAAGGTATCAGGGCCAGTAAAGGCTAGTATATAAAGTTATCAGGGCCAGTGAAGTCTATTATATAAAGGTATCAGGGCCAGTGAAGGCTGATATATAAAGGTATCAGGGCCAGTGAAGGCTGGTATATATAGTTATCAGGGCCAGTAAAGGCTGGTATATATAGTTATCAGGGCCAGTGAAGGCTGGTATATAAAGGTATCAGGGCCAGTGAAGGTTAGTATATGAAGGTATCAGGGCCAGTGAAGGTTAGTATATATAGTTTACAGGGCCAGTGAAGGCTAGTATATATAGTTATCAGGGCCAGTGAAGGCTGGTATATAAAGGTATCAGGGCCAGTAAAGGCTGGTATATATAGTTATCAGGGCCAGTGAAGGCTAGTATATAAAGGTATCAGGGCCAGTGAAGGCTGGTATATAAAGGTATCAGGGCCAGTGAAGGCTAGTATATATAGTTATCAGGGCCAGTGAAGGCTGGTATATAAAGGTATCAGGGCCAGTGAAGGCTAGTATATAAAGGTATCAGGGCCAGTGAAGGCTGGTATATAAAGGTATCAGGGCCAGTGAAGGCTAGTATATATAGTTATCAGGGCCAGTGAAGGCTAGTATATAAAGGTATCAGGGCCAGTGAAGGCTGGTATATATAGTTATCAGGGCCAGTGAAGGCTAGTATATATAGATATCAGGGCCAGTAAAGGCTGGTATATATAGTTATCAGGGCCAGTTGAAGGTTAGTATTTGAAGGTATCAGGGCCAGTGAAGGTTAGTATATATAGTTTACAGGGCCAGTGAAGGCAAATATATATAGTTATCAGGGCCAGTGAAGGCTGGTATATAAAGGTATCAGGGCCAGTGAAGGCTGGTATATAAGGTATCAGGGCCAGTGAAGGCTAGTATATATAGTTATCAGGGCCAGTGAAGGCTGGTATATAAAGGTATCAGGGCCAGTAAAGGCTAGTATATATAGTTATCAGGGCCAGTGAAGGCTAGTATATAAAGGTATCAGGGCCAGTGAAGGCTGGTATATAAAGGTATCAGGGCCAGTGAAGGCTGGTATATAAAGGTATCAGGGCCAGTGAAGGCTAGTATATATAGTTATCAGGGCCAGTGAAGGCTAGTATATATAGTTATCAGGGCCAGTAAAGGCTAGTTTATAAAGGTATCAGGGCCAGTAAAGGCTAGTATATATAGTTATCAGGGCCAGTGAAGGCTAGTATATATAGTTATCAGGGCCAGTGAAGGCTGTTATAAGGTATCAGGGCCAGTAAGGTAGTTATAAGTTCAGGGCCAGTGAAGTCTATTATATAAAGGTATCAGGGCCAGTGAAGGCTGATATATAAAGGTATCAGGGCCAGTAAAGGCTGGTATATAAAGGTATCAGGGCCAGTGAAGGCTAGTATATATAGTTATCAGGGCCAGTGAAGGCTAGTATATATAGTTATCAGGGCCAGTAAAGGCTAGTTTATAAAGGTATCAGGGCCAGTAAAGGCTAGTTTATAAAGGTATCAGGGCCAGTAAAGGCTAGTATATATAGTTATCAGGGCCAGTGAAGGCTGGTATATAAAGGTATCAGGGCCAGTGAAGGCTGGTATATAAAGTGTATCAGGGCCAGTGAAGGCTAGTATATATAGTTATCAGGGCCAGTGAAGGCTAGTATATATAGTTATCAGGGCCAGTAAAGGCTAGTATATAAAGGTATCAGGGCCAGTAAAGGCTAGTGTATATAGTTTACAGGGCCAGTGAAGGCTAGTATATATAGTTATCAGGGCCAGTGAAGGCTGGTATATAAAGGTATCAGGGCCAGTGAAGGCTAGTATATAAAGGTATCAGGGCCAGTGAAGGCTAGTATATAAAGGTATCAGGGCCAGTGAAGGCTAGTATATAAGGTATCAGGGCCAGTGAAGGCTGGTATATAAAGGTATCAGGGCCAGTGAAGGCTAGTATATATAGTTATCAGGGCCAGTAAAGGCTGGTATATATAGTTATCAGGGCCAGTGAAGGTTAGTATATAAAGGTATCAGGGCCAGTGAAGGTTAGTATATATAGTTTACAGGGCCAGTGAAGGCAAATATATATAGTTATCAGGGCCAGTGAAGGCTGGTATATAAAGGTATCAGGGCCAGTGAAGGCTAGTATATAAGTTATCAGGGCCAGTGAAGGCTAGTATATATAGTTATCAGGGCCAGTGAAGGCTAGTATATAAAGGTATCAGGGCCAGTAAAGGCTAGTATATATAGTTATCAGGGCCAGTGAAGGCTAGTATATATAGTTATCAGGGCCAGTGAAGGCTGATATATAAAGGTATCAGGGCCAGTAAAGGCTGGTATATAAAGGTATCAGGGCCAGTGAAGGCTAGTATATATAGTTATCAGGGCCAGTGAAGGCTAGTATATATAGTTATCAGGGCCAGTAAAGGCTAGTTTATAAAGGTATCAGGGCCAGTAAAGGCTAGTATATAAAGGTATCAGGGCCAGTAAAGGCTAGTATATATAGTTATCAGGGCCAGTGAAGGCTGGTATATAAAGGTATCAGGGCCAGTGAAGGCTAGTATATATAGTTATCAGGGCCAGTAAAGGCTAGTATATAAAGGTATCAGGGCCAGTAAAGGCTAGTTTATAAAGGTATCAGGGCCAGTAAAGGCTAGTATATATAGTTATCAGGGCCAGTGAAGGCTAGTATATATAGTTATCAGGGCCAGTAAAGGCTAGTTTATAAAGGTATCAGGGCCAGTAAAGGCTAGTATATATAGTTATCAGGGCCAGTGAAGGCTGGTATATAAAGGTATCAGGGCCAGTAAAGGCTGGTATATAAAGGTATCAGGGCCAGTGAAGGCTAGTATATATAGTTATCAGGGCCAGTGAAGGCTAGTATATATAGTTATCAGGGCCAGTAAAGGCTAGTTTATAAAGGTATCAGGGCCAGTAAAGGCTAGTTTATAAAGGTATCAGGGCCAGTAAAGGCTAGTATATATAGTTATCAGGGCCAGTGAAGGCTGGTATATAAAGGTATCAGGGCCAGTAAAGGCTGGTATATATAGTTATCAGGGCCAGTGAAGGCTGGTATATAAAGGTATCAGGGCCAGTGAAGGCTGGTATATATAGTTATCAGGGCCAGTGAAGGCTGGTATATAAAGGTATCAGGGCCAGTGAAGGCTAGTATATATAGTTTCAGGGCCAGTGAAGGCTAGTATATATAGTTATCAGGGCCAGTGAAGGCTGGTATATAAAGGTATCAGGGCCAGTGAAGGCTGGTATATATAGTTATCAGGGCCAGTGAAGGCTAGTATATAAAGGTATCAGGGCCAGTAAAGGCTGGTATATAAAGGTATCAGGGCCAGTGAAGGCTAGTATATATAGTTATCAGGGCCAGTGAAGGCTGGTATATAAAGGTATCAGGGCCAGTGAAGGCTAGTATATAAAGGTATCAGGGCCAGTGAAGGCTGGTATATAAAGGTATCAGGGCCAGTGAAGGCTAGTATATATAGTTATCAGGGCCAGTGAAGTTAGTATATAAAGGTATCAGGGCCAGTGAAGGCTAGTATATATAGTTATCAGGGCCAGTGAAGGCTAGTATATATAGGTATCAGGGCCAGTAAAGGCTGGTATATATAGTTATCAGGGCCAGTTGAAGGTTAGTATTGAAGGTATCAGGGCCAGTGAAGGTTAGTATATATAGTTTACAGGGCCAGTGAAGGCTAATATATATAGTTATCAGGGCCAGCGAAGGCTGGTATATAAAGGTATCAGGGCCAGTGAAGGCTAGTATATATAGTTATCAGGGCCAGTGAAGGCTAGTATATATAGTTATCAGGGCCAGTAAAGGCTAGTTTATAAAGGTATCAGGGCCAGTAAAGGCTAGTATATATAGTTTACAGGGCCAGTGAAGGCTAGTATATATAGTTATCAGGGCCAGTGAAGGCTGGTATATAAAGGTATCAGGGCCAGTGAAGGCTAGTATATATAGTTATCAGGGCCAGTGAAGGCTAGTATATAAAGGTATCAGGGCCAGTAAAGGCTGGTTTATAAAGGTATCAGGGCCAGTAAAGGCTAGTATATATAGTTATCAGGGCCAGTGAAGGCTAGTATATATAGTTATCAGGGCCAGTGAAGGCTAGTTATAAAGGTATCAGGGCCAGTAAAGGCTAGTATATATAGTTACAGGGCCAGTGAAGGCTAGTATATAAGGTATCAGGGCCAGTGAAGGCTGGTATATAAAGTTATCAGGGCCAGTGAAGGCTAGTATATATAGTTATCAGGGCCAGTGAAGGCTAGTATATAAAGGTATCAGGGCCAGTGAAGGCTAGTATATAAAGGTATCAGGGCCAGTGAAGGCTGGTATATAAAGGTATCAGGGCCAGTAAAGGCTAGTATATATAGTTATCAGGGCCAGTGAAGGCTGGTATATAAAGGTATCAGGGCCAGTAAGGCTGTATTAAGGTATCAGGGCCAGTGAAGGTTAGTATATATAGTTTACAGGGCCAGTGAAGGCAAATATATATAGTTATCAGGGCCAGTGAAGGCTGGTATATAAAGGTATCAGGGCCAGTGAAGGCTAGTATATATAGTTATCAGGGCCAGTGAAGGCTAGTATATATAGTTATCAGGGCCAGTAAAGGCTAGTATATAAAGGTATCAGGGCCAGTAAAGGCTAGTGTATATAGTTTACAGGGCCAGTGAAGGCTAGTATATATAGTTATCAGGGCCAGTGAAGGCTGGTATATAAAGGTATCAGGGCCAGTAAAGGCTGGTATATAAAGGTATCAGGGCCAGTGAAGGCTAGTATATATAGTTATCAGGGCCAGTGAAGGCTAGTATATATAGTTATCAGGGCCAGTAAAGGCTAGTTTATAAAGGTATCAGGGCCAGTAAAGGCTAGTTTATAAAGGTATCAGGGCCAGTAAAGGCTAGTATATATAGTTATCAGGGCCAGTGAAGGCTGGTATATAAAGGTATCAGGGCCAGTGAAGGCTAGTATATATAGTTATCAGGGCCAGTAAAGGCTAGTTTATAAAGGTATCAGGGCCAGTAAAGGCTAGTTTATAAAGGTATCAGGGCCAGTAAAGGCTAGTATATATAGTTATCAGGGCCAGTGAAGGCTAGTATATATAGTTATCAGGGCCAGTAAAGGCTGGTATATAAAGGTATCAGGGCCAGTGAAGGCTAGTATATATAGTTATCAGGGCCAGTGAAGGCTGGTATATAAAGGTATCAGGGCCAGTAAAGGCTGGTATATAAAGGTATCAGGGCCAGTGAAGGCTAGTATATATAGTTATCAGGGCCAGTGAAGGCTAGTATATATAGTTATCAGGGCCAGTAAAGGCTAGTTTATAAAGGTATCAGGGCCAGTAAAGGCTAGTTTATAAAGGTATCAGGGCCAGTAAAGGCTAGTATATATAGTTATCAGGGCCAGTGAAGGCTGGTATATAAAGGTATCAGGGCCAGTAAAGGCTGGTATATATAGTTATCAGGGCCAGTGAAGGCTGGTATATAAAGGTATCAGGGCCAGTAAAGGCTGGTATATATAGTTATCAGGGCCAGTTGAAGGTTAGTATATGAAGGTATCAGGGCCAGTGAAGGTTAGTATATATAGTTACAGGGCCAGTGAAGGCTAGTATATATAGTTATCAGGGCCAGTGAAGGCTGGTATATAAAGGTATCAGGGCCAGTGAAGGCTAGTATATATAGTTATCAGGGCCAGTGAAGGCTAGTATATATAGTTATCAGGGCCAGTAAAGGCTAGTTTATAAAGGTATCAGGGCCAGTAAAGGCTAGTTTATAAAGGTATCAGGGCCAGTAAAGGCTAGTATATATAGTTATCAGGGCCAGTGAAGGCTGGTATATAAAGGTATCAGGGCCAGTAAAGGCTGGTATATATAGTTATCAGGGCCAGTGAAGGCTGGTATATAAAGGTATCAGGGCCAGTAAAGGCTGGTATATATAGGTATCAGGGCCAGTGAAGGTTAGTATATATAGTTTACAGGGCCAGTGAAGGCTAGTATATATAGTTATCAGGGCCAGTGAAGGCTGGTATATAAAGGTATCAGGGCCAGTAAAGGCTGGTATATATAGTTATCAGGGCCAGTGAAGGCTAGTATATAAAGGTATCAGGGCCAGTAAAGGCTGGTATATAAAGGTATCAGGGCCAGTGAAGGCTAGTATATATAGTTATCAGGGCCAGTGAAGGCTGGTATATAAAGGTATCAGGGCCAGTGAAGGCTAGTATATAAAGGTATCAGGGCCAGTGAAGGCTGGTATATAAAGGTATCAGGGCCAGTGAAGGCTAGTATATATAGTTATCAGGGCCAGTGAAGTATATTATATAAAGGTATCAGGGCCAGTGAAGGCTGGTATATATAGTTATCAGGGCCAGTGAAGGCTAGTATATATAGATATCAGGGCCAGTAAAGGCTGGTATATATAGTTATCAGGGCCAGTTGAAGGTTAGTATTTGAAGGTATCAGGGCCAGTGAAGGTTAGTATATATAGTTTACAGGGCCAGTGAAGGCAAATATATATAGTTATCAGGGCCAGTGAAGGCTGGTATATAAAGGTATCAGGGCCAGTGAAGGCTGGTATATGAAGGTATCAGGGCAAGTGAAGGCAATATATATAGTTATCAGTGCCAGTGAAGGCTGGTATATAAAGGTATCAGGGCCAGTAAAGGCTAGTATATATAGTTATCAGGGCCAGTGAAGTCTATTATATAAAGGTATCAGGGCCAGTGAAGGCTGATATATAAAGGTATCAGGGCCAGTAAAGGCTAGTATATATAGTTATCAGGGCCAGTAAAGGCTAGTTTATAAAGGTATCAGGGCCAGTAAAGGCTAGTTTATAAAGGTATCAGGGCCAGTAAAGGCTAGTATATATAGTTATCAGGGCCAGTGAAGGCTGGTATATAAAGGTATCAGGGCCAGTGAAGGCTAGTATATATAGTTATCAGGGCCAGTAAAGGCTAGTTTATAAAGGTATCAGGGCCAGTAAAGGCTAGTTTATAAAGGTATCAGGGCCAGTAAAGGCTAGTATATATAGTTATCAGGGCCAGTGAAGGCTAGTATATATAGTTATCAGGGCCAGTAAAGGCTAGTTTATAAAGGTATCAGGGCCAGTAAAGGCTAGTGTATATAGTTTACAGGGCCAGTGAAGGCTAGTATATATAGTTATCAGGGCCAGTGAAGGCTGGTATATAAAGGTATCAGGGCCAGTAAAGGCTGGTATATAAAGGTATCAGGAACAGTGAAGGCTAGTATATATAGTTATCAGGGCCAGTGAAGGCTAGTATATATAGTTATCAGGGCCAGTAAAGGCTAGTTTATAAAGGTATCAGGTCCAGTAAAGGCTAGTTTATAAAGGTATCAGGGCCAGTAAAGGCTAGTATATATAGTTATCAGGGCCAGTGAAGGCTGGTATATAAAGGTATCAGGGCCAGTAAAGGCTGGTATATATAGTTATCAGGGCCAGTGAAGGCTGGTATATAAAGGTATCAGGGCCAGTAAAGGCTGGTATATATAGTTATCAGGGCCAGTTGAAGGTTAGTATATGAAGGTATCAGGGCCAGTGAAGGTTAGTATATATAGTTTACAGGGCCAGTGAAGGCTAGTATATATAGTTATCAGGGCCAGTGAAGGCTGGTATATAAAGGTATCAGGGCCAGTAAAGGCTGGTATATATAGTTATCAGGGCCAGTGAAGGCTAGTATATAAAGGTATCAGGGCCAGTAAAGTCTGGAATATAAAGGTATCAGGGCCAGTGAAGGCTAGTATATATAGTTATCAGGGCCAGTGAAGGCTGGAATATAAAGGTATCAGGGCCAGTGAAGGCTATTATATAAAGGTATCAGGGCCAGTGAAGGCTGGTATATAAAGGTATCAGGGCCAGTGAAGGCTAGTTTATATAGTTATCAGGGCCAGTGAAGTATATTATATAAAGGTATCAGGGCCAGTGAAGGCTGGTATATATAGTTATCAGGGCCAGTGAAGGCTAGTATATATAGATATCAGGGCCAGTAAAGGCTGGTATATATAGTTATCAGGGCCAGTTGAAGGTTAGTATTTGAAGGTATCAGGGCCAGTGAAGGTTAGTATATATAGTTTACAGGGCCAGTGAAGGCAAATATATATAGTTATCAGGGCCAGTGAAGGCTGGTATATAAAGGTATCAGGGCCAGTGAAGGCTGGTATATGAAGGTATCAGGGCAAGTGAAGGCAATATATATAGTTATCAGTGCCAGTGAAGGCTGGTATATAAAGGTATCAGGGCCAGTAAAGGCTAGTATATATAGTTATCAGGGCCAGTGAAGTCTATTATATAAAGGTATCAGGGCCAGTGAAGGCTGATATATAAAGGTATCAGGGCCAGTGAAGGCTGGTATATAAAGGTATCAGGGCCAGTGAAGGCTAGTATATAAAGGTATCAGGGCCAGTGAAGGCTGGTATATAAAGGTATCAGGGCCAGTGAAGGCTGGTATATAAAGGTATCAGGGCCAGTGAAGGCTATTATATAAAGGTATCAGGGCCAGTGAAGGCTGGTATATAAAGGTATCAGAGCCAGTGAAGGCTGGTATATAAAGGTATCCGGGCCAGTGAAGGCTGGTATATAAAGGTATCAGGGCCAGTGAAGTTAAATATATATAGCTATCAGGGCCAGTGAAGGCTGATATATAACCATATCAGGGCCAGTGTAGGCTAGTATATATAGTTATCAGGGCCAGTGAAGGCTAGTATATATAGTTATCAGGGCCAGTAAAGGCTAGTATATAAAGGTATCAGGGCCAGTGAAGGTAGTATATAAGGTATCAGGGCCAGTGAAGGCTAGTATATAAAGGTATCAGGGCCAGTGAAGGCTGGTATATAAAGGTATCAGGGCCAGTAAAGGCTGGTATATATAGTTATCAGGGCCAGTTGAAGGTTAGTATATGAAGGTATTAGGCCAGTGAAGGTTAGTATATATAGTTTACAGGGCCAGTGAAGGCTAGTATATATAGTTATCAGGGCCAGTGAAGGCTGGTATATAAAGGTATCAGGGCCAGTAAAGGCTGGTATATATAGTTATCAGGGCCAGTGAAGGCTAGTATATGAAGGTATCAGGGCCAGTGAAGGCTATAATATAAAAAGTTATCAGGGCCAGTGAAGGCTAGTATATAAAGGTATCAGGTCCAGTGAAGGCTGGTATATAAAGGTATCAGGGCCAGTGAAGGCTAGTATATATAGTTATCAGGGCCAGTGAAGGCTGGTATATAAAGGTATCAGGGCCAGTAAAGGCTGGTATATATAGTTATCAGGGCCAGTGAAGGTTAGTATTGAAGGTATCAGGGCCAGTGAAGGTTGTATATAAGTATCAGGGCCAGTGAAGGCTAGTATATATAGTTATCAGGGCCAGTGAAGGCTGGTATATAAAGGTATCAGGGCCAGTGAAGGCTAGTATATATAGTTATCAGGGCCAGTGAAGGCTAGTATATATAGTTATCAGGGCCAGTAAAGGCTAGTTTATAAAGGTATCAGGGCCAGTAAAGGCTAGTGTATATAGTTTACAGGGCCAGTGAAGGCTAGTATATATAGTTATCAGGGCCAGTGAAGGCTGGTATATAAAGGTATCAGGGCCAGTAAAGGCTGGTATATAAAGGTATCAGGGCCAGTGAAGGCTAGTATATATAGTTATCAGGGCCAGTGAAGGCTAGTATATATAGTTATCAGGGCCAGTAAAGGCTAGTTTATAAAGGTATCAGGGCCAGTAAAGGCTAGTTTATAAAGGTATCAGGGCCAGTAAAGGCTAGTATATATAGTTATCAGGGCCAGTGAAGGCTGGTATATAAAGGTATCAGGGCCAGTAAAGGCTGGTATATATAGTTATCAGGGCCAGTGAAGGCTAGTATATAAAGTTATCAGGGCCAGTAAAGGCTAGTTTATAAAGGTATCAGGGCCAGTAAAGGCTAGTGTATATAGTTTACAGGGCCAGTGAAGGCTAGTATATATAGTTATCAGGGCCAGTGAAGGCTGGTATATAAAGGTATCAGGGCCAGTAAAGGCTGGTATATAAAGGTATCAGGGCCAGTGAAGGCTAGTTTATAAAGGTATCAGGGCCCGTAAAGGCTAGTATATATGGTTATCAGGGCCAGTGAAGGCTGGTATATAAAGGTATCAGGGCCAGTGAAGGCTGGTATATAAATGTATCAGGGCCAGTGAAGGCTAGTATATAAAGGTATCAGGGCCAGTGAAGGCTAGTATATATAGTTATCAGGGCCAGTAAAGGCTAGTTTATAAAGGTATCAGGGCCAGTAAAGGCTAGTGTATATAGTTATCAGGGCCAGTCAAGTATATTATATAAAGGTATCAGGGCCAGTGAAGGCTGGTATATATAGTTATCAGGGCCAGTGAAGGCTATTATATATAGATATCAGGGCCAGTAAAGGCTGGTATATATAGTTATCAGAGCCAGTTGAAGGTTAGTATTTGAAGGAATCAGGGCCAGTGAAGGTTAGTATATATAGTTTACAGGGCCAGTGAAGGCAAATATATATAGTTATCAGGGCCAGTGAAGGCTGGTATATAAAGGTATCAGGGCCAGTGAAGGCTGGTATATAAAGGTATCAGGGCCAGTGAAGGCTAGTATATATAGTTATCAGGGCCAGTGAAGGCTGGTATATAAAGGTATCAGGGCCAGTAAAGGCTAGTATATATAGTTATCAGGGCCAGTGAAGTCTATTATATAAAGGTATCAGGGCCAGTGAAGGCTGGTATATAAAGGTATCAGGGCCAGTAAAGGCTGGTATATAAAGGTATCAGGGCCAGTGAAGGCTAGTATATAAAGGTATCAGGGCCAGTGAAGGCTAGTATATAAAGGTATCAGGGCCAGTGAAGGCTGAGTATATAAAGGTATCAGGGCCAGTGAAGGCTGAGTATATATAAGGTTATCAGGGCCAGTGAAGGCTGGTATATAAAGGTATCAGGGCCAGTGAAGTTAGTATATAAGGTATCAGGGCCAGTGAAGGCTGATATATAACATATCAGGGCCAGTGAAGGCTAGTATATATAGTTATCAGGGCCAGTGAAGGCTAGTATATATAGTTATCAGGGCCAGTGAAGGCTAGTATATAAAGGTATCAGGGCCAGTGAAGGTTAGTATATAAAGGTATCAGGGCCAGTGAAGGTTAGTATATAAAGGTATCAGGGCCAGTGAAGGCTGGTATATAAAGGTATCAGGGCCAGTAAAGGCTGGTATATATAGTTATCAGGGCCAGTTGAAGGTTAGTATATGAAGGTATCAGGGCCAGTGAAGGTTAGTATATATAGTTTACAGGGCCAGTGAAGGCTAGTATATATAGTTATCAGGGCCAGTGAAGGCTGGTATATAAAGGTATCAGGGCCAGTGAAGGCTAGTATATATAGTTATCAGGGCCAGTGAAGGCTAGTATATATAGTTATCAGGGCCAGTGAAGGCTGGTATATAAAGTTATCAGGGCCAGTGAAGGCTAGTATATAAAGGTATCAGGTTCAGTGAAGGCTGGTATATAAAGGTATCAGGGCCAGTGAAGGCTAGTATATATTGTTATCAGGGCCAGTGAAGGCTGGTATATAAAGGTATCAGGGCCAGTAAAGGCTGGTATATATAGTTATCAGGGCCAGTTGAAGGTTAGTATTTGAAGGTATCAGGGCCAGTGAAGGTTAGTATATATAGTTTACAGGGCCAGTGAAGGCAAATATATATAGTTATCAGGGCCAGTGAAGGCTGGTATATAAAGGTATCAGGGCCAGTGAAGGCTAGTATATATAGTTATCAGGGCCAGTGAAGGCTGGTATATATAGTTATCAGGGCCAGTAAAGGCTAGTTTATAAAGGTATCAGGGCCAGTAAAGGCTAGTGTATATAGTTTACAGGGCCAGTGAAGGCTAGTATATATAGTTATCAGGGCCAGTGAAGGCTGGTATATAAAGGTATCAGGGCCAGTGAAGGCTAGTATATATAGTTATCAGGGCCAGTGAAGGCTAGTATATATAGTTATCAGGGCCAGTAAAGGCTAGTTTATAAAGGTATCAGGGCCAGTAAAGGCTAGTTTATAAAGGTATCAGGGCCAGTAAAGGCTAGTATATATAGTTATCAGGGCCAGTGAAGGCTGGTATATAAAGGTATCAGGGCCAGTGAAGGCTGGTATATAAAGGTATCAGGGCCAGTGAAGGCTAGTATATATAGTTATCAGGGCCAGTGAAGGCTAGTATATATAGTTATCAGGGCCAGTAAAGGCTAGTTTATAAAGGTATCAGGGCCAGTAAAGGCTAGTATATATAGTTTACAGGGCCAGTGAAGGCTAGTATATATAGTTATCAGGGCCAGTGAAGGCTGGTATATAAAGGTATCAGGGCCAGTGAAGGCTAGTATATATAGTTATCAGGGCCAGTGAAGGCTAGTATATATAGTTATCAGGGCCAGTGAAGGCTAGTATATGAAGGTATCAGGGCCAGTGAAGGCTAGTATATATAGTTTACAGGGCCAGTGAAGGCTAGTATATATAGTTATCAGGGCCAGTGAAGGCTGGTATATAAAGGTATCAGGGCCAGTGAAGGCTAGTATATATAGTTATCAGGGCCAGTGAAGGCTAGTATATATAGTTATCAGGGCCAGTAAAGGCTAGTTTATAAAGGTATCAGGGCCAGTAAAGGCTGGTATATAAAGGTATCAGGGCCAGTAAAGGCTGGTATATATAGTTATCAGGGCCAGTGAAGGCTAGTATATATAGTTATCAGGGCCAGTAAAGGCTAGTTTATAAAGGTATCAGGGCCAGTAAAGGCTGGTATATAAAGGTATCAGGGCCAGTGAAGGCTAGTATATATAGTTATCAGGGCCAGTGAAGGCTAGTATATATAGTTATCAGGGCCAGTGAAGGCTGGTATATAAAGGTATCAGGGCCAGTAAAGGCTGGTATATAAAGGTATCAGGGCCAGTGAAGGCTAGTATATATAGTTATCAGGGCCAGTGAAGGCTAGTATATATAGTTATCAGGGCCAGTAAAGGCTAGTTTATAAAGGTATCAGGGCCAGTAAAGGCTAGTATATATAGTTATCAGGGCCAGTGAAGGCTGGTATATAAAGGTATCAGGGCCAGTAAAGGCTGGTATATAAAGGTATCAGGAACAGTGAAGGCTAGTATATATAGTTATCAGGGCCAGTGAAGTCTATTATATAAAGGTATCAGGGCCAGTGAAGGCTGGTATATATAGTTATCAGGGCCAGTGAAGGCTATTATATATAGATATCAGGGCCAGTAAAGGCTGGTATATATAGTTATCAGAGCCAGTTGAAGGTTAGTATTTGAAGGTATCAGGGCCAGTGAAGGTTAGTATATATAGTTTACAGGGCCAGTGAAGGCAAATATATATAGTTATCAGGGCCAGTGAAGACTGGTATATAAAGGTATCAGGGCCAGTGAAGGCTGGTATATGAAGGTATCAGGGCAAGTGAAGGCAAATATATATATAGTTATCAGTGCCAGTGAAGGCTGGTATATAAAGGTATCAGGGCCAGTAAAGGCTAGTATATATAGTTATCAGGGCCAGTGAAGTCTATTATATAAAGGTATCAGGGCCAGTGAAGGCTGATATATAAAGGTATCAGGGCCAGTGAAGGCTGGTATATAAAGGTATCAGGGCCAGTGAAGGCTATTATATAAAGGTATCAGGGCCAGTAAAGGCTGGTATATAAAGGTGTCAGTCCCAGTGAAGGCTGGTATATAAAGGTATCAGGGCCAGTGAAGGCTATTATATAAAGGTATCAGGGCCAGTGAAGGCTGGTATGTAAAGGTATCAGAGCCAGTGAAGGCTGGTATATAAAGGTATCCGGGCCAGTGAAGGCTGGTATATAAAGGTATCAGGGCCAGTGAAGTTAAATATATATAGCTATCAGGGCCAGTGAAGGCTGATATATAACCATATCAGGGCCAGTGTAGGCTAGTATATATAGTTATCAGGGCCAGTGAAGGCTAGTATATATAGTTATCAGGTCCAGTGAAGGCTAGTATATAAAGGTATCAGGGCCAGTGAAGGTTAGTATATAAAGGTATCAGGGCCAGTGAAGGTTAGTATATAAAGGTATCAGGGCCAGTGAAGGCTGGTATATAAAGGTATCAGGGCCAGTAAAGGCTGGTATATATAGTTATCAGGGCCAGTTGAAGGTTAGTATATGAAGGTATTAGGCCAGTGAAGGTTAGTATATATAGTTTACAGGGCCAGTGAAGGCTAGTATATATAGTTATCAGGGCCAGTAAAGGCTGGTATATAAAGGTATCAGGGCCAGTAAAGGCTGGTATATATAGTTATCAGGGCCAATTGAAGGTTAGTATATGAAGGTATCAGGGCCAGTGAAGGCTAGTATATATAGTTTACAGGGCCAGTGAAGGCTAGTATATATAGTTATCAGGGCCAGTGAAGGCTGGTATATAAAGTTATCAGGGCCAGTGAAGGCTAGTATATAAAGGTATCAGGTTCAGTGAAGGCTGGTATATAAAGGTATCAGGGCCAGTGAAGGCTAGTATATATTGTTATCAGGGCCAGTGAAGGCTGGTATATAAAGGTATCAGGGCCAGTAAAGGCTGGTATATATAGTTATCAGGGCCAGTTGAAGGTTAGTATTTGAAGGTATCAGGGCCAGTGAAGGTTAGTATATATAGTTTACAGGGCCAGTGAAGGCAAATATATATAATTATCAGGGCCAGTGAAGGCTGGTATATAAAGGTATCAGGGCCAGTGAAGGCTAGTATATATAGTTATCAGGGCCAGTGAAGGCTGGTATATATAGTTATCAGGGCCAGTAAAGGCTAGTTTATAAAGGTATCAGGGCCAGTAAAGGCTAGTGTATATAGTTTACAGGGCCAGTGAAGGCTAGTATATATAGTTATCAGGGCCAGTGAAGGCTGGTATATAAAGGTATCAGGGCCAGTAAAGGCTGGTATATAAAGGTATCAGGGCCAGTGAAGGCTAGAATATATAGTTATCAGGGCCAGTGAAGGCTAGTATATATAGTTATCAGGGCCAGTAAAGGCTAGTTTATAAAGGTATCAGGGCCAGTAAAGGCTAGTTTATAAAGGTATCAGGGCCAGTAAAGGCTAGTATATATGGTTATCAGGGCCAGTGAAGGCTGGTATATAAAGGTATCAGGGCCAGTGAAGGCTGGTATATAAATGTATCAGGGCCAGTGAAGGCTAGTATATATAGTTATCAGGGCCAGTGAAGGCTAGTATATATAGTTATCAGGGCCAGTAAAGGCTAGTTTATAAAGGTATCAGGGCCAGTAAAGGCTAGTGTATATAGTTTAAAGGGCCAGTGAAGGCTAGTATATATAGTTATCAGGGCCAGTGAAGGCTGGTATATAAAGTTATCAGGGCCAGTGAAGGCTAGTATATAAAGGTATCAGGGCCAGTGAAGGCTGGTATATAAAGGTATCAGGGCCAGTGAAGGCTAGTATATATGTTATCAGGGCCAGTTGAAGGTTAGTATTTGAAGGTATCAGGGCCAGTGAAGGTTAGTATATATAGTTTACAGGGCCAGTGAAGGCAAATATATATAGTTATCAGGGCCAGTGAAGGCTGGTATATAAAGGTATCAGGGCCAGTGAAGGCTAGTATATATAGTTATCAGGGCCAGTGAAGGCTAGTATATATAGTTATCAGGGCCAGTAAAGGCTAGTTTATAAAGGTATCAGGGCCAGTAAAGGCTGGTATATAAAGGTATCAGGGCCAGTAAAGGCTGGTATATATAGTTATCAGGGCCAGTGAAGGCTAGTATATATAGTTATCAGGGCCAGTAAAGGCTAGTTTATAAAGGTATCAGGGCCAGTAAAGGCTGGTATATAAAGGTATCAGGGCCAGTGAAGGCTAGAATATATAGTTATCAGGGCCAGTGAAGGCTAGTATATATAGTTATCAGGGCCAGTGAAGGCTGGTATATAAAGGTATCAGGGCCAGTAAAGGCTGGTATATAAAGGTATCAGGGCCAGTGAAGGCTAGTATATATAGTTATCAGGGCCAGTGAAGGCTAGTATATATAGTTATCAGGGCCAGTAAAGGCTAGTTTATAAAGGTATCAGGGCCAGTAAAGGCTAGTTTATAAAGGTATCAGGGCCAGTAAAGGCTAGTATATATAGTTATCAGGGCCAGTGAAGGCTGGTATATAAAGGTATCAGGGCCAGTAAAGGCTGGTATATATAGTTATCAGGGCCAGTGAAGGCTGGTATATAAAGGTATCAGGGCCAGTAAAGGCTGGTATATATAGTTATCAGGGCCAGTGAAGGCTGGTATATAAAGGTATCAGGGCCAGTAAAGGCTGGTATATATAGTTATCAGGGCCAGTTGAAGGTTAGTATATGAAGGTATCAGGGCCAGTGAAGGTTAGTATATATAGTTTACAGGGCCAGTGAAGGCTAGTATATATAGTTATCAGGGCCAGTGAAGGCTGGTATATAAAGGTATCAGGGCCAGTAAAGGCTGGTATATATAGTTATCAGGGCCAGTGAAGGCTAGTATATAAAGGTATCAGGGCCAGTAAAGTCTGGAATATAAAGGTATCAGGGCCAGTGAAGGCTAGTATATATAGTTATCAGGGCCAGTGAAGGCTGGAATATAAAGGTATCAGGGCCAGTGAAGGCTATTATATAAAGGTATCAGGGCCAGTGAAGGCTGGTATATAAAGGTATCAGGGCCAGTGAAGGCTAGTATATATAGTTATCAGGGCCAGTGAAGTCTATTATATAAAGGTATCAGGGCCAGTGAAGGCTGGTATATATAGTTATCAGGGCCAGTGAAGGCTAGTATATATAGATATCAGGGCCAGTAAAGGCTGGTATATATAGTTATCAGGGCCAGTGAAGGCTGGTAAATAAAGGTATCAGGGCCAGTGAAGGCTATTATATAAAGGTATCAGGGCCAGTGAAGGCTGGTATATAAAGGTATCAGGGCCAGTGAAGGCTGGTATATAAAGGTATCAGGGCCAGTGAAGGCTATTATATAAAGGTATCAGGGCCAGTGAAGGCTGGTATGTAAAGGTATCAGAGCCAGTGAAGGCTGGTATATAAAGGTATCCGGGCCAGTGAAGGCTGGTATATAAAGGTATCAGGGCCAGTGAAGTTAAATATATATAGCTATCAGGGCCAGTGAAGGCTGATATATAACCATATCAGGGCCAGTGTAGGCTAGTATATATAGTTATCAGGGCCAGTGAAGGCTAGTATATATAGTTATCAGGTCCAGTGAAGGCTAGTATATAAAGGTATCAGGGCCAGTGAAGGTTAGTATATAAAGGTATCAGGGCCAGTGAAGGCTATTATATAAAGGTATCAGGGCCAGTGAAGGCTGGTATATAAAGGTATCAGGGCCAGTAAAGGCTGGTATATATAGTTATCAGGGCCAGTTGAAGGTTAGTATATGAAGGTATTAGGCCAGTGAAGGTTAGTATATATAGTTTACAGGGCCAGTGAAGGCTAGTATATATAGTTATCAGGGCCAGTAAAGGCTGGTATATAAAGGTATCAGGGCCAGTAAAGGCTGGTATATATAGTTATCAGGGCCAATTGAAGGTTAGTATATGAAGGTATCAGGGCCAGTGAAGGCTATTATATATAGTTTACAGGGCCAGTGAAGGCTAGTATATATAGTTATCAGGGCCAGTGAAGGCTGGTATATAAAGTTATCAGGGCCAGTGAAGGCTAGTATATAAAGGTATCAGGTTCAGTGAAGGCTGGTATATAAAGGTATCAGGGCCAGTGAAGGCTAGTATATATAGTTATCAGGGCCAGTGAAGGCTGGTATATAAAGGTATCAGGGCCAGTAAAGGCTGGTATATATAGTTATCAGGGCCAGTTGAAGGTTAGTATTTGAAGGTATCAGGGCCAGTGAAGGTTAGTATATATAGTTTACAGGGCCAGTGAAGGCAAATATATATAGTTATCAGGGCCAGTGAAGGCTGGTATATAAAGGTATCAGGGCCAGTGAAGGCTAGTATATATAGTTATCAGGGCCAGTGAAGGCTGGTATATATAGTTATCAGGGCCAGTAAAGGCTAGTTTATAAAGGTATCAGGGCCAGTAAAGGCTAGTGTATATAGTTTACAGGGCCAGTGAAGGCTAGTATATATAGTTATCAGGGCCAGTGAAGGCTGGTATATAAAGGTATCAGGGCCAGTAAAGGCTGGTATATAAAGGTATCAGGGCCAGTGAAGGCTAGTATATATAGTTATCAGGGCCAGTGAAGGCTAGTATATATAGTTATCAGGGCCAGTAAAGGCTAGTTTATAAAGGTATCAGGGCCAGTAAAGGCTAGTTTATAAAGGTATCAGGGCCAGTAAAGGCTAGTATATATAGTTATCAGGGCCAGTGAAGGCTGGTATATAAAGGTATCAGGGCCAGTGAAGGCTGGTATATAAATGTATCAGGGCCAGTGAAGGCTAGTATATATAGTTATCAGGGCCAGTGAAGGCTAGTATATATAGTTATCAGGGCCAGTAAAGGCTAGGTTATAAAGGTATCAGGGCCAGTTGAAGGTTAGTATTGAAGGTATCAGGGCCAGTGAAGGTTAGTATATATAGTTTACAGGGCCAGTGAAGGCTAGTATATATAGTTATCAGGGCCAGTGAAGGCTGGTATATAAAGGTATCAGGGCCAGTGAAGGCTAGTATATATAGTTATCAGGGCCAGTGAAGGCTAGTATATATAGTTATCAGGGCCAGTAAAGGCTAGTTTATAAAGGTATCAGGGCCAGTAAAGGCTAGTTTATAAAGGTATCAGGGCCAGTAAAGGCTAGTATATATAGTTATCAGGGCCAGTAAAGGCTAGTTTATAAAGGTATCAGGGCCAGTAAAGGCTGGTATATAAAGGTATCAGGGCCAGTGAAGGCTAGTATATATAGTTATCAGGGCCAGTGAAGGCTAGTATATATAGTTATCAGGGCCAGTGAAGGCTGGTATATAAAGGTATCAGGGCCAGTAAAGGCTGGTATATAAAGGTATCAGGGCCAGTGAAGGCTAGTATATATAGTTATCAGGGCCAGTGAAGGCTAGTATATATAGTTATCAGGGCCAGTAAAGGCTAGTTTATAAAGGTATCAGGGCCAGTAAAGGCTAGTTTATAAAGGTATCAGGGCCAGTAAAGGCTAGTATATATAGTTATCAGGGCCAGTGAAGGCTGGTATATAAAGGTATCAGGGCCAGTAAAGGCTGGTATATAAGTTATCAGGGCCAGTGAAGGCCGGTATATAAAGGTATCAGGGCCAGTAAAGGCTGGTATATAAAGGTATCAGGGCCAGTGAAGGCTAGTATATATAGTTATCAGGGCCAGTGAAGGCTAGTATACATAGTTATCAGGGCCAGTGAAGGCTGGTATATAAAGGTATCAGGGCCAGTAAAGGCTGGTATATATAGTTATCAGGGCCAGTGAAGGCTGGTATATAAAGCTATCAGGGCCAGTAAAGGCTGGTATATATAGTTATCAGGGCCAGTTGAAGGTTAGTATATGAAGGTATCAGGGCCAGTGAAGGTTAGTATATATAGTTTACAGGGCCAGTGAAGGCTAGTATATATAGTTATCAGGGCCAGTGAAGGCTGGTATATAAAGGTATCAGGGCCAGTAAAGGCTGGTATATAAGTTATCAGGGCCAGTGAAGGCTAGTATATAAGGTATCAGGGCCAGTAACTGGAATAAAGGTATCAGGGCCAGTGAAGGCTAGTATATATATATCAGGGCCAGTGAAGGCTGGAATATAAAGGTATCAGGGCCAGTGAAGGCTATATATAAAGGTATCAGGGCCAGTGAAGGCTGGTATATAAAGGTATCAGGGCCAGTGAAGGCTAGTATATATAGTTATCAGGGCCAGTGAAGTCTATTATATAAAGGTATCAGGGCCAGTGAAGGCTGGTATATATAGTTATCAGGGCCAGTGAAGGCTAGTATATATAGGTATCAGGGCCAGTAAAGGCTGGTATATATAGTTATCAGGGCCAGTGAAGGCTGGTATATAAAGGTATCAGGGCCAGTGAAGGCTGGTATATAAAGGTATCAGGGCCAGTGAAGGCTATTATATAAAGGTATCAGGGCCAGTGAAGGCTGGTATATAAAGGTATCAGAGCCAGTGAAGGCTGGTATATAAAGGTATCCGGGCCAGTGAAGGCTGGTATATAAAGGTATCAGGGCCAGTGAAGTTAAATATATATAGCTATCAGGGCCAGTGAAGGCTGATATATAACCATATCAGGGCCAGTGTAGGCTAGTATATATAGTTATCAGGGCCAGTGAAGGCTAGTATATATAGTTATCAGGTCCAGTGAAGGCTAGTATATAAAGGTATCAGGGCCAGTGAAGGTTAGTATATAAAGGTATCAGGGCCAGTGAAGGCTATTATATAAAGGTATCAGGGCCAGTGAAGGCTGGTATATAAAGGTATCAGGGCCAGTAAAGGCTGGTATATATAGTTATCAGGGCCAGTTGAAGGTTAGTATATGAAGGTATCAGGGCCAGTGAAGGTTAGTATATATAGTTTACAGGGCCAGTGAAGGCTAGTATATATAGTTATCAGGGCCAGTGAAGGCTGGTATATAAAGGTATCAGGGCCAGTAAAGGCTGGTATATATAGTTATCAGGGCCAATTGAAGGTTAGTATATGAAGGTATCAGGGCCAGTGAAGGCTATTATATATAGTTTACAGGGCCAGTGAAGGCTAGTATATATAGTTATCAGGGCCAGTGAAGGCTGGTATATAAAGTTATCAGGGCCAGTGAAGGCTAGTATATAAAGGTATCAGGTTCAGTGAAGGCTGGTATATAAAGGTATCAGGGCCAGTGAAGGCTAGTATATATAGTTATCAGGGCCAGTGAAGGCTGGTATATAAAGGTATCAGGGCCAGTAAAGGCTGGTATATATAGTTATCAGGGCCAGTAAAGGCTAGTTTATAAAGGTATCAGGGCCAGTAAAGGCTAGTTTATAAAGGTATCAGGGCCAGTAAAGGCTAGTATATATAGTTATCAGGGCCAGTGAAGGCTGGTATATAAAGGTATCAGGGCCAGTGAAGGCTAGTATATATAGTTATCAGGGCCAGTGAAGGCTAGTATTATGAAGGTATCAGGGCCAGTGAAGGCTAGTATATATAGTTATCAGGGCCAGTGAAGGCTGGTATATAAAGGTATCAGGGCCAGTGAAGGCTAGTATATATAGTTATCAGGGCCAGTGAAGGCTAGTATATATAGTTATCAGGGCCAGTAAAGGCTAGTTTATAAAGGTATCAGGGCCAGTAAAGGCTAGTGTATATAGTTTACAGGGCCAGTGAAGGCTAGTATATATAGTTATCAGGGCCAGTGAAGGCTGGTATATAAAGGTATCAGGGCCAGTAAAGGCTGGTATATAAAGGTATCAGGGCCAGTGAAGGCTAGTATATATAGTTATCAGGGCCAGTGAAGGCTAGTATATATAGTTATCAGGGCCAGTAAAGGCTAGTTTATAAAGGTATCAGGGCCAGTAAAGGCTAGTTTATAAAGGTATCAGGGCCAGTAAAGGCTAGTATATATAGTTATCAGGGCCAGTGAAGGCTGGTATATAAAGGTATCAGGGCCAGTAAAGGCTGGTATATATAGTTATCAGGGCCAGTGAAGGCTGGTATATAAAGGTATCAGGGCCAGTGAAGGCTGGTATATATAGTTATCAGGGCCAGTTGAAGGTTAGTATATGAAGGTATCAGGGCCAGTGAAGGTTAGTATATATAGTTTACAGGGCCAGTGAAGGCTAGTATATATAGTTATCAGGGCCAGTGAAGGCTGGTATATAAAGGTATCAGGGCCAGTGAAGGCTGGTATATATAGTTATCAGGGCCAGTTGAAGGTTAGTATATGAAGGTATCAGGGCCAGTGAAGGCTAGTATATATAGTTTACAGGGCCAGTGAAGGCTAGTATATATAGTTATCAGGGCCAGTGAAGGCTGGTATATAAAGGTATCAGGGCCAGTGAAGGCTAGTATATAAAGGTATCAGGGCCAGTGAAGGCTGGTATATAAAGGTATCAGGGCCAGTGAAGGCTAGTATATATAGTTATCAGGGCCAGTGAAGGCTAGTATATATAGTTATCAGGGCCAGTAAAGGCTAGTTTATAAAGGTATCAGGGCCAGTAAAGGCTAGTTTATAAAGGTATCAGGGCCAGTAAAGGCTAGTATATATAGTTATCAGGGCCAGTGAAGGCTGGTATATAAAGGTATCAGGGCCAGTGAAGGCTAGTATATATAGTTATCAGGGCCAGTGAAGGCTAGTATTATAAAGGTATCAGGGCCAGTAAAGGCTGGTATATAAAGGTATCAGGGCCAGTGAAGGCTAGTATATATAGTTATCAGGGCCAGTGAAGGCTAGTATATATAGTTATCAGGGCCAGTAAAGGCTAGTTTATAAAGGTATCAGGGCCAGTAAAGGCTAGTGTATATAGTTACAGGGCCAGTGAAGGCTAGTATATATAGTTATCAGGGCCAGTGAAGGCTGGTATATAAAGGTATCAGGGCCAGTAAAGGCTGGTATATAAAGGTATCAGGGCCAGTGAAGGCTAGTATATATAGTTATCAGGGCCAGTGAAGGCTAGTATATATAGTTATCAGGGCCAGTAAAGGCTAGTTTATAAAGGTATCAGGGCCAGTAAAGGCTAGTATATAAAGGTATCAGGGCCAGTGAAGGCTAGTATATATAGTTATCAGGGCCAGTGAAGGCTGGTATATAAAGGTATCAGGGCCAGTAAAGGCTGGTATATATAGTTATCAGGGCCAGTGAAGGCTGGTATATAAAGCTATCAGGGCCAGTAAAGGCTGGTATATATAGTTATCAGGGCCAGTTGAAGGTTAGTATATGAAGGTATCAGGGCCAGTGAAGGTTAGTATATATAGTTTACAGGGCCAGTGAAGGCTAGTATATATAGTTATCAGGGCCAGTGAAGGCTGGTATATAAAGGTATCAGGGCCAGTAAAGGCTGGTATATATAGTTATCAGGGCCAGTGAAGGCTAGTATATAAAGGTATCAGGGCCAGTAAAGTCTGGAATATAAAGGTATCAGGGCCAGTGAAGGCTAGTATATATAGTTATCAGGGCCAGTGAAGGCTGGAATATAAAGGTATCAGGGCCAGTGAAGGCTATTATATAAAGGTATCAGGGCCAGTGAAGGCTG
Source organism: Salvelinus fontinalis (assembly GCF_029448725.1). Lineage (NCBI taxonomy): Eukaryota > Metazoa > Chordata > Actinopteri > Salmoniformes > Salmonidae > Salvelinus > Salvelinus fontinalis. Next base: position 81,778,165 of record NC_074665.1, read on the forward strand.
GTATATAAAGGTATCAGGGCCAGTGAAGGCTAGTATATATAGTTATCAGGGCCAGTGAAGTCTATTATATAAAGGTATCAGGGCCAGTGAAGGCTGGTATATATAGTTATCAGGGCCAGTGAAGGCTAGTATATATAGATATCAGGGCCAGTAAAGGCTGGTATATATAGTTATCAGGGCCAGTGAAGGCTGGTATATAAAGGTATCAGGGCCAGTGAAGGCTAGTATATAAAGGTATCAGGGCCAGTGAAGGCTGGTATATAAAGGTATCAGGGCCAGTGAAGGCTGGTATATGAAGGTATCAGGGCCAGTGAAGGCAAATATATATAGCTATCAGGGCCAGTGAAGGCTGATATATAACCATATCAGGGCCAGTGTAGGCTAGTATATATAGTTATCAGGGCCAGTGAAGGCTAGTATATATAGTTATCAGGGCCAGTGAAGGCTAGTATATAAAGGTATCAGGGCCAGTGAAGGTTAGTATATAAAGGTATCAGGGCCAGTGAAGGCTATTATATAAAGGTATCAGGGCCAGTGAAGGCTGGTATATAAAGGTATCAGGGCCAGTAAAGGCTGGTATATATAGTTATCAGGGCCTGTTGAAGGTTAGTATATAAAGGTATCAGGGCCAGTGAAGGCTAGTATATATAGTTATCAGGGCCAGTGAAGGCTGGTATATAAAGGTATCAGGGCCAGTAAAGGCTGGTATATAAAGGTATCAGGGCCAGTGAAGGCTAGTTTATAAAGGTATCAGGGCCCGTAAAGGCTAGTATATATGGTTATCAGGGCCAGTGAAGGCTGGTATATAAAGGTATCAGGGCCAGTGAAGGCTGGTATATAAATGTATCAGGGCCAGTGAAGGCTAGTATATATAGTTATCAGGGCCAGTGAAGGCTAGTATATATAGTTATCAGGGCCAGTGAAGGCTAGTATATAAAGGTATCAGGGCCAGTGAAGGCTAGTATATATAGTTTACAGGGCCAGTGAAGGCTAGTATATATAGTTATCAGGGCCAGTGAAGGCTGGTATATAAAGTTATCAGGGCCAGTGAAGGCTAGTATATATAGTTATCAGGGCCAGTGAAGGCTAGTATATAAAGGTATCAGGGCCAGTGAAGGCTGGTATATATAGTTATCAGGGCCAGTGAAGGCTAGTATATATAGTTATCAGGGCCAGTAAAGGCTGGTATATATAGTTATCAGGGCCAGTTGAAGGTTAGTATTTGAAGGTATCAGGGCCAGTGAAGGTTAGTATATATAGTTTACAGGGCCAGTGAAGGCAAATATATATAGTTATCAGGGCCAGTGAAGGCTGGTATATAAAGGTATCAGGGCCAGTGAAGGCTGGTATATGAAGGTATCAGGGCAAGTGAAGGCAAATATATATATAGTTATCAGTGCCAGTGAAGGCTGGTATATAAAGGTATCAGGGCCAGTAAAGGCTAGTATATATAGTTATCAGGGCCAGTGAAGGCTATATAAAGGTATCAGGGCCAGTAAGGCTGTATATAGGTATCAGGGCCAGTGAAGGCTGGTATATAAAGGTATCAGGGCCAGTGAAGGCTAGTATATAAAGTATCAGGGCCAGTAAGGCTGTATATAAGGTTCAGTCCAGTGAAGGCTGTATATAAAGGTATCAGGGCCAGTGAAGGCTATTTATAAAGGTATCAGGGCCAGTAAGGCTGTAGTAAAGGTATCAGGGCCAGTGAAGGCTAGTATATATAGTTATCAGGGCCAGTGAAGGCTGGTATATATAGTTATCAGGGCCAGTAAAGGCTAGTTTATAAAGGTATCAGGGCCAGTAAAGGCTAGTGTATATAGTTTACAGGGCCAGTGAAGGCTAGTATATATAGTTATCAGGGCCAGTGAAGGCTGGTATATAAAGGTATCAGGGCCAGTAAAGGCTGGTATATAAAGGTATCAGGGCCAGTGAAGGCTAGAATATATAGTTATCAGGGCCAGTGAAGGCTAGTATATATAGTTATCAGGGCCAGTAAAGGCTAGTTTATAAAGGTATCAGGGCCAGTAAAGGCTAGTTTATAAAGGTATCAGGGCCAGTAAAGGCTAGTATATATGGTTATCAGGGCCAGTGAAGGCTGGTATATAAAGGTATCAGGGCCAGTGAAGGCTGGTATATAAATGTAACAGGGCCAGTGAAGGCTAGTATATATAGTTATCAGGGCCAGTGAAGGCTAGTATATATAGTTATCAGGGCCAGTAAAGGCTAGTTTATAAAGGTATCAGGGCCAGTAAAGGCTAGTGTATATAGTTTAAAGGGCCAGTGAAGGCTAGTATATATAGTTATCAGGGCCAGTGAAGGCTGGTATATAAAGTTATCAGGGCCAGTGAAGGCTAGTATATAAAGGTATCAGGTTCAGTGAAGGCTGGTATATAAAGGTATCAGGGCGAGTGAAGGCTAGTATATATTGTTATCAGGGCCAGTTGAAGGTTAGTATTTGAAGGTATCAGGGCAAGTGAAGGTTAGTATATATAGTTTACAGGGCCAGTGAAGGCAAATATATATAGTTATCAGGGCCAGTGAAGGCTGGTATATAAAGGTATCAGGGCCAGTGAAGGCTAGTATATATAGTTATCAGGGCCAGTGAAGGCTGGTATATATAGTTATCAGGGCCAGTAAAGGCTAGTTTATAAAGGTATCAGGGCCAGTAAAGGCTGGTATATAAAGGTATCAGGGCCAGTAAAGGCTGGTATATATAGTTATCAGGGCCAGTGAAGGCTAGTATATATAGTTATCAGGGCCAGTAAAGGCTAGTTTATAAAGGTATCAGGGCCAGTAAAGGCTGGTATATAAAGGTATCAGGGCCAGTGAAGGCTAGAATATATAGTTATCAGGGCCAGTGAAGGCTAGTATATATAGTTATCAGGGCCAGTGAAGGCTGGTATATAAAGGTATCAGGGCCAGTAAAGGCTGGTATATAAAGGTATCAGGGCCAGTGAAGGCTAGAATATATAGTTATCAGGGCCAGTGAAGGCTAGTATATATAGTTATCAGGGCCAGTAAAGGCTAGTTTATAAAGGTATCAGGGCCAGTAAAGGCTAGTTTATAAAGGTATCAGGGCCAGTAAAGGCTAGTATATATAGTTATCAGGGCCAGTGAAGGCTGGTATATAAAGGTATCAGGGCCAGTGAAGGCTGGTATATAAAGGTATCAGGGCCAGTGAAGGCTAGTGTATATAGTTTAAAGGGCCAGTAAAGGCTGGTATATATAGTTATCAGGGCCAGTGAAGGCTGGTAAAGAAAGGTATCAGGGCCAGTGAAGGATATTATATAAAGGTATCAGGGCCAGTGAAGGCTGGTATATAAAGGTATCAGAGCCAGTGAAGGCTGGTATATAAAGGTATCCGGGCCAGTGAAGGCTGGTATATGAAGGTATCAGGGCCAGTGAAGGCAAATACATATAGCTATCAGGGCCAGTGAAGGCTGATATATAACCATATCAGGGCCAGTGTAGGCTAGTATATATAGTTATCAGGGCCAGTGAAGGCTAGTATATATAGTTATCAGGGCCAGTGTAGGCTAGTATATAAAGGTATCAGGGCCAGTGAAGGTTAGTATATAAAGGTATCAGGGCCAGTGAAGGCTATTATATAAAGGTATCAGGGCCAGTGAAGACTGGTATATAAAGGTATCAGGGCCAGTAAAGGCTGGTATATATAGTTATCAGGGCCAGTTGAAGGTTAGTATATGAAGGTATCAGGGCCAGTAAAGGTTAGTATATATAGTTTACAGGGCCAGTGAAGGCTAGTAAATATAGTTATCAGGGCCAGTGAAGGCTGGTATATAAAGGTATCAGGGCCAGTAAAGGCTGGTATATATAGTTATCAGGGCCAATTGAAGGTTAGTATATGAAGGTATCAGGGCCAGTGAAGGCTAGTATATATAGTTTACAGGGCCAGTGAAGGCTAGTATATATAGTTATCAGGGCCTGTGAAGGCTGGTATATAAAGTTATCAGGGCCAGTGAAGGCTAGTATATAAAGGTATCAGGTTCAGTGAAGGCTGGTATATAAAGGTATCAGGGCCAGTGAAGGCTAGTATGTATAGTTATCAGGGCCAGTGAATTCAGGTTATATAAAGGTATCAGGGCCAGTAAAGGCTAGTATATATAGTTATCAGGGCCAGTAAAGGCTAGTTTATAAAGGTATCAGGGCCAGTAAAGGCTAGTTTATGAAGGTATCAGGGCCAGTAAAGGCTAGTATATATAGTTATCAGGGCCAGTGAAGGCTGGTATATAAAGGTATCAGGGCCAGTAAAGGCTGGTATATATAGTTATCAGGGCCAGTTGAAGGTTAGTATTTGAAGGTATCAGGGCCAGTGAAGGTTAGTATGTATAGTTTACAGGGCCAGTGAAGGCTGGTATATAAAGGTATCAGGGCCAGTGAAGGCTAGTATATATAGTTTACAGGGCCAGTGAAGGCTAGTATATATAGTTATCAGGGCCAGTAAAGGCTAGTTTATAAAGGTATCCGGGCCAGTAAAGGCTAGTGTATATAGTTTACAGGGCCAGTGAAGGCTAGTATATATAGTTATCAGGGCCAGTGAAGGCTGGTATATAAAGGTATCAGGGCCAGTAAAGGCTGGTATATAAAGGTATCAGGGCCAGTGAAGGCTAGTATATATAGTTATCAGGGCCAGTGAAGGCTAGTATATATAGTTATCAGGGCCAGTAAAGGCTAGTTTATAAAGGTATCAGGGCCAGTAAAGGCTAGTTTATAAAGGTATCAGGGCCAGTAAAGGCTAGTATATATAGTTATCAGGGCCAGTGAAGGCTGGTATATAAAGGTATCAGGGCCAGTAAAGGCTGGTATATATAGTTATCAGGGCCAGTGAAGGCTGGTATATAAAGCTATCAGGGCCAGTAAAGGCTGGTATATATAGTTATCAGGGCCAGTTGAAGGTTAGTATATGAAGGTATCAGGGCCAGTGAAGGTTAGTATATATAGTTTACAGGGCCAGTGAAGGCTAGTATATATAGTTATCAGGGCCAGTGAAGGCTGGTATATAAAGGTATCAGGGCCAGTAAAGGCTGGTATATATAGTTATCAGGGCCAGTGAAGGCTAGTATATAAAGGTATCAGGGCCAGTAAAGTCTGGAATATAAAGGTATCAGGGCCAGTGAAGGCTAGTATATATAGTAATCAGGGCCAGTGAAGGCTGGAATATAAAGGTATCAGGGCCAGTGAAGGCTATTATATAAAGGTATCAGGGCCAGTGAAGGCTGGTATATAAAGGTATCAGGGCCAGTGAAGGCTAGTATATATAGTTATCAGGGCCAGTGAAGTCTATTATATAAAGGTATCAGGGCCAGTGAAGGCTGGTATATATAGTTATCAGGGCCAGTGAAGGCTAGTATATATAGATATCAGGGCCAGTAAAGGCTGGTATATATAGTTATCAGGGCCAGTGAAGGCTGGTAAATAAAGGTTTCAGGGCCAGTGAAGGCTATTATATAATGGTATCAGGGCCAGTGAAGGCTGGTATATAAAGGTATCAGAGCCAGTGAAGGATGGTATATGAAGGTATCCGGGCCAGTGAAGGCAAATATATATAGCTATCAGGGCCAGTGAAGGCTGATATATAACCATATCAGGGCCAGTGTAGGCTAGTATATATAGTTATCAGGGCCAGTGAAGGCTAGTATATATAGTTATCAGGGCCAGTGAAGGCTAGTATATAAAGGTATCAGGGCCAGTGAAGGTTAGTATATAAAGGTATCAGGGCCAGTGAAGGCTATTATATAAAGGTATCAGGGCCAGTGAAGGCTGGTATATAAAGGTATCAGGGCCAGTAAAGGCTGGTATATATAGTTATCAGGGCCTGTTGAAGGTTAGTATATGAAGGTATCAGGGCCAGTGAAGGTTAGTATATATAGGTATCAGGGCCAGTGAAGGCTAGTAAATATAGTTATCAGGGCCAGTGAAGGCTGGTATATAAAGGTATCAGGGCCAGTAAAGGCTGGTATATATAGTTATCAGGGCCAATTGAAGGTTAGTATATGAAGGTATCAGGGCCAGTGAAGGCTAGTATATATAGTTTACAGGGCCAGTGAAGGCTAGTATATATAGTTATCAGGGCCTTTGAAGGCTGGTATATAAGGTTAACAGGGCCAGTGAAGGCTAGTATATAAAGGTATCAGGTTCAGTGAAGGCTGGTATATAAAGGTATCAGGGCCAGTAAAGGCTAGTATATATAGTTATCAGGGCCAGTGAAGGCTGGTATATAAAGGTATCAGGGCCAGTAAAGGCTGGTATATATAGTTATCATGGCCAGTTGAAGGTTAGTATTTGAAGGTATCAGGGCCAGTGAAGGTTAGTATATATAGTTTACAGGGCCAGTGAAGGCAAATATATATAGTTATCAGGGCCAGTGAAGGCTGGTATATAAAGGTATCAGGGCCAGTAAAGGCTAGTGTATATAGTTTACAGGGCCAGTGAAGGCTAGTATATATAGTTATCAGGGCCAGTGAAGGCTGGTATATAAAGGTATCAGGGCCAGTAAAGGCTGGTATATAAAGGTATCAGGGCCAGTGAAGGCTAGTATATATAGTTTTCAGGGCCAGTGAAGGCTAGTATATATAGTTATCAGGGCCAGTAAAGGCTAGTTTATAAAGGTATCAGGGCCAGTAAAGGCTAGTTTATAAAGGTATCAGGGCCAGTAAAGGCTAGAATATATAGTTATCAGGGCCAGTGAAGGCTGGTATATAAAGGTATCAGGGCCAGTAAAGGCTGGTATATATAGTTATCAGGGCCAGTTGAAGGTTAGTATTTGAAGGTATCAGGGCCAGTGAAGGTTAGTATGTATAGTTTACAGGGCCAGTGAAGGCTGGTATATAAAGGTATCAGGGCCAGTGAAGGCTAGTATATATAGTTTACAGGGCCAGTGAAGGCTAGTATATATAGTTATCAGGGCCAGTAAAGGCTAGTTTATAAAGGTATCAGGGCCAGTAAAGGCTAGTGTATATAGTTTACAGGGCCAGTGAAGGCTAGTATATATAGTTATCAGGGCCAGTGAAGGCTGGTATATAAAGGTATCAGGGCCAGTAAAGGCTGGTATATAAAGGTATCAGGGCCAGTGAAGGCTAGTATATATAGTTATCAGGGCCAGTGAAGGCTAGTATATATAGTTATCAGGGCCAGTAAAGGCTAGTTTATAAAGGTATCAGGGCCAGTAAAGGCTGGTTTATAAAGGTATCAGGGCCAGTAAAGGCTAGTATATATAGTTATCAGGGCCAGTGAAGGCTGGTATATAAAGGTATCAGGGCCAGTGAAGGCTGGTATATATAGTTATCAAGGCAAGTGAAGGCTGGTATATAAAGGTATCAGGGCCAGTAAAGGCTGGTATATATAGTTATCAGGGCCAGTTGAAGGTTAGTATATGAAGGTATCAGGGCCAGTGAAGGTTAGTATATATAGTTTACAGGGCCAGTGAAGGCTAGTATATATAGTTATCAGGATCAATTGAAGGTTAGTATATGAAGGTATCAGGGCCAGTGAAGGCTGGTATATAAAGGTATCAGGGCCAGTGAAGGCTAGTATATATAGTTATCAGGGCCAGTGAAGGCTGGTATATAAAGTTATCAGGGCCAGTAAAGGCTAGTGTATATAGTTATCAGGGCCAGTGAAGGCTAGTATATAAAGGTATCAGGGCCAGTAAAGTCTGGAATATAAAGGTATCAGGGCCAGTGAAGGCTAGTATATATAGTTATCAGGGCCAGTGAAGGCTGGAATATAAAGGTATCAGGGCCAGTGAAGGCTATTATATAAAGGTATCAGGGCCAGTGAAGGCTAGTATATATAGTTTACAGGGCCAGTGAAGGCTAGTATATATAGTTATCAGGGCCTTTGAAGGCTGGTATATAAGGTTAACAGGGCCAGTGAAGGCTAGTATATAAAGGTATCAGGTTCAGTGAAGGCTGGTATATAAAGGTATCAGGGCCAGTAAAGGCTAGTATATATAGTTATCAGGGCCAGTGAAGGCTGGTATATAAAGGTATCAGGGCCAGTAAAGGCTGGTATATATAGTTATCATGGCCAGTTGAAGGTTAGTATTTGAAGGTATCAGGGCCAGTGAAGGTTAGTATATATAGTTTACAGGGCCAGTGAAGGCAAATATATATAGTTATCAGGGCCAGTGAAGGCTGGTATATAAAGGTATCAGGGCCAGTAAAGGCTAGTGTATATAGTTTACAGGGCCAGTGAAGGCTAGTATATATAGTTATCAGGGCCAGTGAAGGCTGGTATATAAAGGTATCAGGGCCAGTAAAGGCTGGTATATAAAGGTATCAGGGCCAGTGAAGGCTAGTATATGTAGTTTTCAGGGCCATTGAAGGCTAGTATATATAGTTATCAGGGCCAGTAAAGGCTAGTTTATAAAGGTATCAGGGCCAGTAAAGGCTAGTTTATAAAGGTATCAGGGCCAGTAAAGGCTAGAATATATAGTTATCAGGGCCAGTGAAGGCTGGTATATAAAGGTATCAGGGCCAGTAAAGGCTGGTATATATAGTTATCAGGGCCAGTTGAAGGTTAGTATTTGAAGGTATCAGGGCCAGTGAAGGTTAGTATGTATAGTTTACAGGGCCAGTGAAGGCTGGTATATAAAGGTATTAGGGCCAGTGAAGGCTAGTATATATAGTTTACAGGGCCAGTGAAGGCTAGTATATATAGTTATCAGGGCCAGTAAAGGCTAGTTTATAAAGGTATCAGGGCCAGTAAAGGCTAGTGTATATAGTTTACAGGGCCAGTGAAGGCTAGTATATATAGTTATCAGGGCCAGTGAAGGCTGGTATATAAAGCTATCAGGGCCAGTAAAGGCTGGTATATAAAGGTATCAGGGCCAGTGAAGGCTAGTATATATAGTTATCAGGCCCAGTGAAGGCTAGTATATATAGTTATCAGGGCCAGTAAAGGCTAGTTTATAAAGGTATCAGGGCCAGTAAAGGCTGGTTTATAAAGGTATCAGGGCCAGTAAAGGCTAGTATATATAGTTATCAGGGCCAGTGAAGGCTGGTATATAAAGGTATCAGGGCCAGTGAAGGCTGGTATATATAGTTATCAAGGCAAGTGAAGGCTGGTATATAAAGGTATCAGGGCCAGTAAAGGCTGGTATATATAGTTATCAGGGCCAGTTGAAGGTTAGTATATGAAGGTATCAGGGCCAGTGAAGGTTAGTATATATAGTTTACAGGGCCAGTGAAGGCTAGTATATATAGTTATCAGGATCAATTGAAGGTTAGTATATGAAGGTATCAGGGCCAGTGAAGGCTGGTATATAAAGGTATCAGGGCCAGTGAAGGCTAGTATATATAGTTATCAGGGCCAGTGAAGGCTGGTATATAAAGTTATCAGGGCCAGTAAAGGCTAGTGTATATAGTTATCAGGGCCAGTGAAGGCTAGTATATAAAGGTATCAGGGCCAGTAAAGTCTGGAATATAAAGGTATCAGGGCCAGTGAAGGCTAGTATATATAGTTATCAGGGCCAGTGAAGGCTGGAATATAAAGGTATCAGGGCCAGTGAAGGCTATTATATAAAGGTATCAGGGCCAGTGAAGGCTGGTATATAAAGGTATCAGGGCCAGTGAAGGCTAGTATATATAGTTATCAGGGCCAGTGAAGGCTGGTATATATAGATATCAGGGCCAGTAAAGGCTGGTATATATAGTTATCAGGGCCAGTTGAAGGTTAGTATTTGAAGGTATCAGGGCCAGTGAAGGTTAGTATATATAGTTTACAGGGCCAGTGAAGGCAAATATATATAGTTATCAGGGCCAGTGAAGGCTGGTATATAAAGGTATCAGGGCCAGTGAAGGCTGGTATATGAAGGTATCAGGGCAAGTGAAGGCAAATATATATAGTTATCAGGGCCAGTGAAGGCTGGTATATAAAGGTATCAGGGCCAGTAAAGGCTAGTATATATAGTTATCAGGGCCAGTGAAGGCTATTATATAAAGGTATCAGGGCCAGTGAAGGCTGGTATATAAAGGTATCAGGGCCAGTGAAGGCTGGTATATAAAGGTATCAGGGCCAGTGAAGGCTATTATATAAAGGTATCAGGGCCAGTAAAGGCTGGTATATAAAGGTTTCAGTCCCAGTGAAGGCTGGTATATAAAGGTATCAGGGCCAGTGAAGGCTGGTATATGAAGGTATCAGGGCCAGTGAAGGCAAATATATATAGTTATCAGGGCCAGTGAAGGCTGGAATATAACCATATCAGGGCCAGTGTAGGCTAGTATATATAGTTATCAGGGCCAGTGAAGGCTAGTATATATAGTTATCAGGGCCAGTGAAGGCTAGTATATAAAGGTATCAGGGCCAGTGAAGGTTAGTATATAAAGGTATCAGGGCCAGTGAAGGCTATTATATAAAGGTATCAGGGCCAGTGAAGGCTGGTATATAAAGGTATCAGGGCCAGTGAAGGCTATTATATAAAGGTATCAGGGCCAGTAAAGGCTGGTATATAAAGGTGTCAGTCCCAGTGAAGCCTTGTATATGAAGGTATTAGGGCCAGTGAAGGCTAGTATATATAGTTTACAGGGCCAGTGAAGGCTAGTATATATAGTTATCAGTGCCAGTGAAGGCTGGTATATAAAGGTATCAGGGCCAGTGAAGGCTAGTATATAAAGGTATCAGGGCCAGTGAAGGCTAGTATATAAAGGTATCAGGGCCAGTGAAGGCTGGTATATAAAGGTGTCAGTCCCAGTGAAGCCTGGTATATAAAGGTATTAGGGCCAGTGAAGGCTGGTATATAAAAGTGTCAGTCCCAGTGAAGCCTGGTATATAAAGGTATTAGGGCCAGTGAAGGCTAGCATATAAAGGTTTCAGCAGCACCTCCTAGCTTAAACCTAGCTTAAAAAGTTACAATCATAGTTGAAATTGAGCATCTTGACTGGCTGGATCACCGCTGTGTATAGCGAGGTTAACGCGTACGTCCCAGTTTGTCACTTCCACCCGAAAGCCGTAAGACTGATAAAGAGTTAACGAAATAGCTACACGGACTATCTGCATTGACCCTTTTTGCACTAACTATTTTTACTCATCACAAACGCTGCCATTACTATTTATCCTGTTGCCTAGTAACTTTATCCTTAGCTGTATGTACTTAACTACCTCAATTACAATTACCTCGTCACCCTGCACATTGACTCGGTACTGGTACCCTGTGTATGTAGCCAAGTTATCTTTACTCATTGTGTATTTATTATTACTTGTATTATTACTCTATTTTCTGAAGTTGTATTACTTTTCTAATATTTATCTGTTTTCTCTCCCTCTGCATTGTTGCTTAAGTATTTTACTTTTAGTCTACACATATTGTTTTACGAAGCATGTGATTAAATTTGACCCGAAACAGTCAAGGCAGTGCAATTTAACAAACAAATCCAAGGCCTACTATGCAGTGTGTGTGTGTGTGTGTGTGTGTGTGTGTGTGTGTGTGTGTGTGTGTGTGTGTGTGTGTGTGTGTGTGTGTGTGTGTGTGTGTGTGTGTGTGTGTGTGTGTGTGTGTGTGTGTGTGTGTGTGTGTGTGTGTGTGTGTGTGTGTGCGCGCGCGCGTGCGTGCGTGCGTGCGTGTGTGTGCATGCATGCGCAAACAAACCACCCTTGAAGATGAATCAGATTATAGACAAGGGCAGTGAAAAGGAGAGAGAATGGAAACATTCTGAGAATGGAAATGTTTTGTCACTACTTGTTGATTTAAATGTATTTTTACCTTAACGTCTTTCATTACATTTCTTCAGGTTGATGCTGTGCTTATTATTTTGTCCTTTGCTTCAAGTTGTCATTCTGTCATATATTGAATGTAAGAAACGATTTTCAATTTACACTGAACAAAAATATAAACACAACATGTAAAGTGCTGGTCCCATGTTTCATGAGCTGAAATAAAAGATCCCAGAAATGTTTCTTATGCACAAAAAGCTGATTTCTCTCATATTTCGTGCAAAAAAATGTATTTACATTCCTGTTAGTGAGGATTTTCTCCTTTGCCAAGATAATAATTTGGCATTATGTCCAAACGGCCTCACAATCGCAGACCACGTGTATGTCACTGTGTGTGCGAGCTGTTTGCTGATGTCAACGTTGTGAACAGAGTGCCCCATGGTGGCGGTGGGGTTTTGGTATGGACAGGCATAAGCTACGGACAACAAACACAATTGTGTGTGTGTGTGTGTGTGTGTGTGTGTGTGTGTGTGCGTGCGTGCGTGCGTGCGTGCGTGCGTGCGTGCGTGTGTGTGTGTGTGTGCGTGCGTGCGTGCGTGCGTGCGTGCGTGTGTGTGTGTGTGTGTGTGTGTGTGTGTGTGTGTGTGTGTGTGTGTGTGTGTGTGTGTGTGTGTGGTATTGACTCTTGGTTGAATGTGGATAACAGTATTTTGGTTGGAAAACTGACAGGTTTTCCAACCTTGAAGTGTGCTGAATAAAAATATAAGCGCAACATGCAATAATTTCAAAGATTTTACTGAGTTTAACTTCATAAAAGGAAATCAGTCAATTCAAACAGATTCATTAGGCCAACATTTTTGGATTTCACATGACTGGGAATACAGATATCCATCTGTTGGTCACAGATACCTTGAAAAAAAGGTAGGGGAGTGGATCAGAAAACCAGTCAGTGTCTGGTGTGACCACCATTTACCTCATGCAGCGTGACACTCTCCTTCACATAGAATTGATCAGGCTGTTGATTGTGTCCTGTGGAATGGCCACAATGGCTGTACGAAGTTGCTGGATATTGGCGGGAACTGGAACACGCTGTCGTGCATGTCGATCCAGAGCATCCCAAACATTCAGGCCATGGAAGAGCTCTGACATTTTCAGCTTCCAGGAATTGTGTACAGATCCTTGCGAAATGGTGCCGTGATTATCATGCTGAAACATGAGGTGATGGTGGCGGATGAATGGCACAACAATGGGCCTCAGGATCTCATCCTGGTTTCTCTGTGCATTTAAATTACCATTGATAAAACAGAATTGTGTTTGTTGTCCGAAGCTTATGCCTGCCCATACCAAAAGTAGTGACAAAACATATATATGTTTCCATTCTCTCTCCTTTTCACTGCCCTTGTCTATAATCTGATTCATCTTCAAGGGTGGTTTGTTTGAGCATGCATGCACACTCACACACACACACACACACACACACACACACACACACACACACACACACACACACACACACACACACACACACACACACACACACACACACACACACACACACACACACACACACACACCCACACCCACACCCACACACACACACACACACACACACACACACACAGCCAATGATGGGAATCACTCTTCAGAATTTCTTTAGCAATTTCAAATTGGAACAGCCAGTGTGAAATTCTATATCAAAATAACAAGTGATCTTGGAGGAGGGGACTTTGTGCAACCACCATGAAGGTACAATCTAAATTGCTTTTTGATTTACACATTTTTATAAGGGGGAAGCATGCTTTTGATACAATCGAACTCTCCCACAGCCAGGTTCAGTGGAGGTATATATTCTTTCATACTGACTGTCTATGTGTTGTTGCTGTGTTTGATTGAAGTATGAATGACTCCATGTAAAAAAGGTTTGTTTTGTATTGTGTGAAGAATCCACCGGCTTCTGTTGTTCACATTTTTACAAGTGGCTGTAATAATGAAGGGATTTGATTAACGTTTTACTGCAGTGGGCTAAATCAGGGTCACATAGAGTGTTTCTTGGTAGTCTTAACCCTCCTGTTTATGTTCGTTTCATGTTGATTAATTAAATTTTCCCTGTTCAAAATGACAGCCCGATTATAGCTGATTATGAATCCATAATAATACATATATTATTACCTAATGTTGTGTTAGATATTTTTATCAACTTAAGTTCTCTGAACATTACAAGGTTTGAACTTGTATTTGCTATTTATGAGGCCTGTAGGCCTCATTGACTTGAGCTCAAACAACTTGTTTTTGAGTAAAAAATGCATAATGTATGGCTTATTTTGACTATAACAAATACTCAGATGAAACATATTGTGCTATTTATCACAGACTACTTTGTGTCAAAGTTTAACAAGGACTCTCTCCTCACCAGTGTCATGATCACAGATATGATCAAGAGCCTCACATACAGTATATCATTTTGTCATTGTGCTGCCACTGAAAGAATTGTGAGCAAGGCCTCAAAAAAGCTTTATATACCAGAGCTGCGAGAAAAGTTCTATATGTTATTGAAACAATGTTGCTATTGTTTCTGAGAATGCCAACAGGTGTGGTTCCTGTGGGGGAAATATTCTATTGGGTAGAGGTTCCCATGGGGGTTGCCATGGAAGCCAAGGGGAGTGAAGTCTGTGTGTGTGTGTGTGTGTGTGTGTGTGTGTGTGTGTGTGTGTGTGTGTGTGTGTGTGTGTGTGTGTGTGTGTGTGTGTGTGTGTGTGTGGGTGTGGGTGTGTGTGGGTGTGTGTGTGTACTCAAACACACATGCATGTGAGGGTCTGGGAGAGGAAGTGTGTCCATCTGATGAATGGGCATGTTCCTGAACTCAATTTTATACACTAATTGTAATCTCACTCGTTCATTTCTAATGACTGGTCACTTTTGACCGGGATCACCACAGGCGTACAAAAGTTAAATGAAACACCCAAAATGTAAACACCCTGTGTGGACAAAGGCATGGAACCTTATGACAATCAGATTAAATGAACTACATTTTTTCAGAGAGAAAACTTGTAAATCGGTCCAATTCGCCCGGAACACAGCAGGAGGGTTAAACTAATCTAACTTGAAGCAAAATTATACACCTCACACAAGGCTTAGGAAAAACAAGACACCTGTACCATGTCAGATATAGAGTTGATGTATTGAATTTTGAGTTTGCATATTAATATTACACTTCATATAATTCACAGAAGACTGAAATATAACAAAACCATTTTACTGGATTTTTGTTATTTATGAAATTATATATAATATGAATAACATTCTACCCATCTGGCCACTAGAGGGCAATTTGGAAATTTGACTACAGGAAATGTGTACTGCCCTGGACCTGCCCCAGGTGAACCGGGATAGTGTTGATTGCATTAGTTTTGGAACCAGGCTGCCTCCCGGGGCTTGAGCCAGGTGCCCCGTTTTGGCCGACGGCGCAGTAGGCTCGAAACAAAAGTCATGTAGGTTAAACACATGGATTTTCACATGCAAAAGTGGGTACTACTTTATTTGACACATAGCGTCCTAACCCTTTATGACACATTCATAACTATATCAGAATATATGTGTCACGTTCCTGACCTTATTTCCTTTGTTCAGTCTAGTTTAGTTGGTCAGGACGTGAGCTGGGAGGGCATTCTATGTTATGTGTTTCTATGTTGGGTTTATTGTCTAGCCTGATATGGTTCTCAATTAGAGGCAGTTGTTTTATGTTGTCTCTGATTGGGAACCATATTTAGGTAGGCTGTTCTCACTGTTTGTTTGTGGGTGATTGTTCCTGTTCGTTGCGTTCATTGTCTCTATGTTCACATGTTCAGGTCTGTAGCGTCGTTAGTTTCATTTTCTGTTTATTGTTTTGTTCGTGTTGTTAAGTATTCCAATAAATATGGAAACGTACCACGCTGCAATTTGGTCCTCCTCTCTTCCCCCTAACGACGAGCGTTACAGAATCACCCAACAACCAAGGACCAAGCAGCGTGGTAACAGGCAGCGGCAGCAGGAGCAGCGCAAGAGGGAGGAAATAGAGCACTGGTCGATCGATCCAGAGAGAGTGCCGGAGCCCGCCTGGGATTCAATGGAACAGTGCGAGGAGGGATACAGGAGAATGGAGGAACGGAGACGTTAACAAGGTACGCGGCTAGCACGGAAGCCTGTGAAGCAGCCCCAAAAATGTCTTGGGTGGGGGCTAAAAGGGAGTGTGGCGAAGTCAGGTAGGAGACCTGCGCCAACTCCCCGTGCTTACCGTGGAGAGCGAGAGTATGGGCAGACATCGTGTTATGCGGTAAAGCGCACGGTGTCTCCTGTACGTGTGCTTAGCCCGGTGCGGTACATTACAGCTCCACGTATCGGCCGGGCTAGAGTGGGCATCGAGCCAGGTGCCATGAAGCCGGCTCAACGTATCTGGCCTCCAATACGTCTCCTCGGGCCGGTGTACATGGCACCAGCCTTACGCATGGTGTCCCCGGTTCGCCAACACAGCCCAGTGCGGGCTATTCCACCTCGCCGCACTGGCCTGGCTACGGGGAGCATTAAACCAGGTAAGGTTGGACAGGCTCGGTGCTTAACCTTTTACGGGGGCAGCCCGACACCGGTACACTTATGACAACATGACAACCAACAACCAACTCAAAGTGCAGGGCGCGAAATTCAAAATCTATTTTTTTTAAATATTTAACTTTCACACATTAACAAGTCCAAGACACCAGATGAAAGGTGCACATCTTGTGAATCAAGCCAACATGTCCGATTTTTAAAATGTTTTACAGGGAAGACAAAATATGTAAATCTATTAGCTAACCACGTTAGCAAAAGACACAACTTTTTCTAACTCCATCAGTTTCTTACTCCATCAGTAGCTATCACAAATTCGACCAAATAAAGATATAAATAGCCACTAACCAAGAAACAACTTCATCAGATGACAGTCTGATAACATATTTATCGTATAGCATATGTTTTGATAGAAAAATGTGCATATTTCAGGTATAAATCATAGTTTACCATTGCAGCCACTTTCACAACTCTCACCAAAGCGACTAGAATAACTACAGAGACCATCGTGTATTAGCTAATTACTCATCATAAAACATTTCTTAAAAATACACAGCGTACAGCAGATGAAAGACACAGATCTTGTGAATCCAGCAAAAACAGCAAAAACACAATATAGCGTTATATTAGCTTACCACAATAGCAAACATCACAACAGCATTGATTCAAGGCAAAAATAGCGATAACGTATAAACCACCAAAATATATTAATTTTTTCACTAACCTTCTCAGAATTCTTCAGATGACAGTCCTATAACATCATGTTACACAATGCATATAGAGTTTGTTCGAAAATTTGCATATTTAGCGGCACAAATGGTGCTTATACAATGTGATTAGTGTCCAAAACCTCAAGCAATCTGTCCCGCGCCATCTTGGAGAGGCACCTATTCTAATCGAAAACTATTCATAAACTTGACAAAAAAAATACAGTTTGGACAGCAATTGAAAGACAAATTAGTTCTTAATGCAATCGCTGAGTTACATTTTTAAAATTAACGTTACTTCAAGCATACAGCGTGCGCTAAAGCGAGACGCACCGAAATTATGGCGGAATTATTATTTGACATTTGTCAACAGAACAACGAATTATCAGCATAAACAGTTCTTACTTTTTGATGAACTCTCATCAGAATCTTGGGAAAGGTGTCCTTTGTCCAAAAGAATCATTGCTAGGTTGGAGAACATCCTCTTCAACGTTGCAATTAGCAGTAAACAATAGCATGAGAGAGAGAGATACCCAACCCCCTAGAACGCCAGAAAATGAAATACCCGAAAATCGCAATATACTGACATAAACTGATATAATTCGGTTAAAAATAACAAGATTATGATGTCTTTAAAGCCTATATCGAATAAAAACACAGCCGGAAATGTCTAAGATCTATAACCGATGCTTCTAGTACAATGTGCCAAGGTCTTCAGTGCGTCAGAGCGAAGGGGGAAAAGAACGATACACGTCTTTGCCAAGTCATTTATAACCTTTGAGATCTACGTAGAGACTCCAATTCAAGTCTCCCTATTCGCTAACAACCAGGGGAAGGCGTATGCAGTGCATCTCAACCAATAGAAGACAGGCAGAGTTATACACAGGTCTCAGAGCAGCTTGGAAAATTTGGCATTCTCACATCCACATAGGAAAATTGCTCTAAGTCCAGTACGAGTAAGAATTGAGTACGAGGCAGTTTAATTTGGGAACGTCATAATTACAAAGTGCTAACAGCTCCCCCTATTGACAAGAAGTTAAGAGCCCCTGTACGCCTTCACGGTCCGGTATACCCGGCGCCACCTCCTCGCCCCAGCCCAGTACCACCAGTGCCTACACCACGCACCAGGCTTCCAGTGTGTCTCCAGAGCCCTGTTCCTCCTCCACGCAATCACCCTGTGGTGCGTGTCTCCAGCCCGGAACCACCAGTTCCGGCACCACGCACCAAGCCTCCTGTGCGTCTCCAGAGCCCTGTGCGCCCTGTTGCTGCTCCCCGCACTAGCCTTAAGGTGCGTGTCCTTAGCTGTCCGTCAGTCAGGAGCTCCTGACTGGCGGGCGGCTCTGGCAGCTCCTGTCTCCAGGTATCCATCATGCTACGCTTCAGGTATCCATCATGCTACGCTCCAGGTATCCATCATGCTACGCTCCAGGTATCCGTCATGCTACGCTCCAGGTATCCGTCATGCTACGCTCCAGGTATCCATCATGCTACGCTTCAGGTATCCATCATGCTACGCTCCAGGTATCCATCATGCTACGCTCCAGGTATCCGTCATGCTACGCTCCAGGTATCCGTCATGCTACGCTCCAGGTATCCATCATGCTACGCTTCAGGTATCCATCATGCTACGCTCCAGGTATCCATCATGCTACACTCCAGGTATCCATCATGCCACACTCCAGGTATCCATCATGCTACGCTCCAGGTATCCATCATGCTACGCCCCAGGTATCCATCATGCTACGCTCCAGGTATCCATCATGCTACGCCCCAGGTATCCATCCTGCTACGCTCCAGGTATCCATCATGCTACACTCCAGGTATCCATCATGCTACACTCCAGGTATCCATCATGCTACGCTCCAGGTATCCATCATGCTACGCCCCAGGTATCCATCCTGCTACGCCCCAGGTATCCATCCTGCTACGCTCCAGGTATCCATCACGCTACGCTCCAGGTTCATCATGCTACGCTCAAGGTATCCATCATTCTACGCTCCTGGTATCCAGCATGCTACGCTCCAGGTATCCATCATTCTACGCTCCAGGTATCCATCATGCTACACTCCAGGTATCCGTCATTCTACGCTCCAGGTATCCATCATGCTACACTCCAGGTATCCATCTTGCTACGCTCCAGGTATCCATCATGCTACGCCCCAGGTATCCATCCTGCTATGCTCCAGGTTTCCATCACGCTACGCTCCAGGTTTCCATCACGCTACGCTCCAGGTATCCATCATTCTACGAACCAGGTATCCATCATGCTACGCTCCAGGTATCCATCATTCTACGCCCCAGGTATCCATCCTGCTACGCTCCAGGTAGCCATCACGCTACACTCCTGGTATCCATCATGCTACGCTCCAGGTATCCAATATTCTATGCTCCAGGTATCCTTCATGCTACACTATAGAGATCCGTCATTCTACGCTCCAGGTATCCATCATGCTACACTCCAGGTATCCATAATGCTACACTCCAGGTATCCGCCTCTCTACGCTCCAGGTATCCATCATGCTACGCTCCAGGTATCCGTCATTCTACGCTCCAGGTATCCATCATGCTACACTCCAGGTATCCATCATGCTACACTCCAGGTATCCGCCTCTCTACGCTCCAGGTATCCATCATGCTACACTCCAAGTATCCATCATGCTACGCTCCAGGTATCCATCATGCTACACTCCAGGTATCCATCATGCTACACTCCAGGTATCCATCATGCTACACTCCAGGTATCCGTCATGCTTCACTCCAGGTATCCGTCATGCTACGCTCCAGGTATCCGTCATGCTACGCTTCAGGTATCCATCATGCTACGCTCCAGGTATCCGTCATGCTAAGCTCCAGGTATCCGTCATTCTACGCTCCAGGTATCCGTCATGCTACGCTCCAGGTATCCGTCATTCTATGCTCCAGGTATCCATCTTGCTACGCTCCAGGTATCCACCATGCAACGCTCCAGGTATCCATCATGCTACGCTCCAGGTATCCATCATGCTACGCTCCAGGTATCCGTCACGCTACGCTCCAGGTTCATCATGCTACGCTCAAGGTATCCATCATTCTACGCTCCTGGTATCCAGCATGCTACGCTCCAGGTATCCATCATGCTACGCCCCAGGTAACCATCCTGCTACGCTCCAGGTATCCATCACGCTACGCTCCAGGTTCATCATGCTACGCTCAAGGTATCCATCATTCTACGCTCCTGGTATCCAGCATGCTACGCTCCAGGTATCCATCATGCTACGCCCCAGGTAACCATCCTGCTACGCTCCAGGTATCCATCACGCTACGCTCCAGGTATCCATCATGCTACTCTCCAGGTATCCATCATTCTACGCTCCAGGTATCCATCATGCTACACTCCAGGTATCCATCATGCTACGCCCCAGGTATCCATCCTGCTACGCTCCAGGTATCCATCACGCTACGCTCCAGGTATCCATCACGCTACGCTCCAGGTATCCGTCATTCTACGCTCCAGGTATCCGTCATGCTACACTCCAGGTATCCGTCATTCTATGCTCCAGGTATCCATCTTGCTACGCTCCAGGTATCCATCATGCAACGCTCCAGGTATCCATCATGCTACGCTCCAGGTATCCATCATGCTACGCTCCAGGTATCCGTCACGCTACGCTCCAGGTTCATCATGCTACGCTCAAGGTATCCATCATTCTACGCTCCTGGTATCCAGCATGCTACGCTCCAGGTATCCATCATGCTACGCCCCAGGTAACCATCCTGCTACGCTCCAGGTATCCATCACGTTACGCTCCAGGTTCATCATGCTACGCTCAAGGTATCCATCATTCTACGCTCCTGGTATCCAGCATGCTACGCTCCAGGTATCCATCATGCTACGCCCCAGGTAACCATCCTGCTACGCTCCAGGTATCCATCACGCTACGCTCCAGGTATCCATCATGCTACTCTCCAGGTATCCATCATTCTTCGCTCCAGGTATCCATCATGCTACACTCCAGGTATCCATCATGCTACGCCCCAGGTATCCATCCTGCTACGCTCCAGGTATCCATCACGCTACGCTCCAGGTATCCATCACGCTACGCTCCAGGTATCCATCATTCTACGCTCCAGGTATCCATCATGCTACGCTCCAGGTATCCATCATTCTACGCTCCTGGTATCCAGCATGCTACACTCCAGGTATCCATCATGCTACGCCCCAGGTAACCATCCTGCTCTGCTCCAGGTATCCATCACGCTACGCTCCAGGTATCCATCATGCTACGCTCCAGGTATCCATCATTCTACGCTCCAGGTATCCATCATGCTACACTCCAGGTATCCGTCATTCTACGCTCCAGGTATCCATCATGCTACACTCCAGGTATCCATCTTGCTACGCTCCAGGTATCCATCATGCTACGCCCCAGGTATCCATCCTGCTATGCTCCAGGTTTCCATCACGCTACGCTCCAGGTTTCCATCACGCTACGCTCCAGGTATCCATCATTCTACGAACCAAGTATCCATCATGCTACGCTCCAGGTATCCATCATTCTACGCCCCAGGTATCCATCCTGCTACGCTCCAGGTAGCCATCACGCTACACTCCTGGTATCCATCATGCTACGCTCCAGGTATCCAATATTCTATGCTCCAGGTATCCTTCATGCTACACTATAGAGATCCGTCATTCTACGCTCCAGGTATTGATCATCATGCTACACTCCGGGTATCCATAATGCTACACTCCAGGTATCCGCCTCTCTACGCTCCAGGTATCCATCATGCTACGCTCCAGGTATCCGTCATTCTACGCTCCAGGTATCCATCATGCTACACTCCAGGTATCCATCATGCTACACTCCAGGTATCCGCCTCTCTACGCTCCAGGTATCCATCATGCTACACTCCAAGTATCCATCATGCTACGCTCCAGGTATCCATCATGCTACACTCCAGGTATCCATCATGCTACACTCCAGGTATCCATCATGCTACACTCCAGGTATCCGTCATGCTTCACTCCAGGTATCCGTCATGCTACGCTCCAGGTATCCGTCATGCTACGCTTCAGGTATCCATCATGCTACGCTCCAGGTATCCGTCATGCTAAGCTCCAGGTATCCGTCATTCTACGCTCCAGGTATCCGTCATGCTACGCTCCAGGTATCCGTCATTCTATGCTCCAGGTATCCATCTTGCTACGCTCCAGGTATCCATCTTGCAACGCTCCAGGTATCCATCATGCTACGCTCCAGGTATCCATCATGCTACGCTCCAGGTATCCGTCATTCTAAGCTCCAGGTATCCATCATGTATTTCTCCAGGTATCCATCATGCTTCGCTCCAGGTATCCGTCATTCTAAGCTCCAGGTATCCATCATGTATTTCTCCAGGTATCCATCATGCTATGCTCCAGGTATCCATCACGCTACGCTGCAGGTATCCATCATGCTACGCTCCAGGTATCCATCATGCTACGCTCCAGGTATCCATCATGCTACGCTCCAGGTATCCATCATTCTACGAACCAGGTATCCATCATGCTACGCTCCAGGTATCCATCATGCTACACTCCAGGTATCCATCATGCTACGCCCCAGGTATCCATCCTGCTACGCTCCAGGTATCCATCACGCTACGCTCCAGGTATACATCACGCTACGCTCCAGGTATCCATCATTCTACGCTCCAGGTATCCATCATGCTACGCTCCAGGTATCCATCATTCTACGCTCCTGGTATCCAGCATGCTACGCTCCAGGTTTCCATCACGCTACGCTCCAGGTATCCATCATTCTACGAACCAGGTATCCATCATGCTACGCTCCAGGTATCCATCATTCTACGCCCCAGGTATCCATCCTGCTACGCTCCAGGTAGCCATCACGCTACACTCCTGGAATCCATCATGCTACGCTCCAGGTATCCATCATTCTACGCTCCAGGTATCCTTCATGCTACACTAAAGGGATCCGTCATTCTACGCTCCAGGTATCCATCATGCTACACTCCAGGTATCCATCATGCTACACTCCAGGTATCCGCCTCTCTACGCTCCAGGTATCCATCATGCTACACTCCAGGTATACATCATGCTACGCTCCAGGTATCCATCATGCTACGCCCCAGGTATCCATCCTGCTATGCTCTAGGTTTCCATCATGCTACGCTCCAGGTTTCCATCACGCTACGCTCCAGGTATCCATCATTCTACGAACCAGGTATCCATCATGCTACGCTCCAGGTATCAATCATTCTACGCCCCAGGTATCCATCCTGCTACGCTCCAGGTAGCCATCACGCTACACTCCTGGTATCCATCATGCTACGCTCCAGGTATCCATCATTCTACGCTCCAGGTATCCTTCATGCTACACTATAGGGATCCGTCATTCTACGCTCCAGGTATCCATCATGCTACACTCCAGGTATCCATCATGCTACACTCCAGGTATTCGCCTCTCTACGCTCCAGGTATCCATCATGCTACGCTCCAGGTATCCGTCATTCTACGCTCCAGGTATCCATCATGCTACACTCCAGGTATCCATCATGCTACACTCCAGGTATCCGCCTCTCTACGCTCCAGGTATCCATCATGCTACGCTCCAGGTATCCGTCATTCTACGCTCCAGGTATCCATCATGCTACACTCCAGGTATCCATCATGCTACACTCCAAGTATCCATCATGCTACGCTCCAGGTATCCATCATGCTACACTCCAGGTATCCATCATGCTACATTCCAGGTATCCATCATGCTACACTCCAGGTATCCGTCATGCTTCACTCCAGGTATCCGTCATGCTACGCTCCAGGTATCCGTCATGCTACGCTTCAGGTATCCATCATGCTACGCTCCAGGTATCCGTCATGCTAAGCTCCAGGTATCCGTCATTCTACGCTCCAGGTATCCGTCATGCTACGCTCCAGGTATCCGTCATTCTATGCTCCAGGTATCCATCTTGCTACGCTCCAGGTATCCATCATGCAACGCTCCAGGTATCCATCATGCTACGCTCCAGGTATCCATCATGCTACGCTCCAGGTATCCGTCATGCTACGCTCCAGGTATCCGTCATGCTACGCTCCAGGTATCCGTCATGCTACGCTCCAGGTATCCGTCATGCTACGCTCCAGGTATCCGTCATGCTATCCCCCAGGTTTCCATCCTGCTATGCTCTAGGTTTCCATCACGCTACGCTCCAGGTTTCCATCACGCTACGCTCCAGGTATCCATCATTCTACGAACCAGGTCTCCATCATGCTACGCTCCAGGTATCCATCATTCTACGCCCCAGGTATCCATCCTGCTACGCTCCAGGTAGCCATCACGCTACACTCCTGGTATCCATCATGCTACGCTCCAGGTATCCATCATTCTACGCTCCAGGTATCCTTCATGCTACACTATAGGGATCCGTCATTCTACGCTCCAGGTATCCATCATGCTACACTCCAGGTATCCATCATGCTACACTCCAGGTATTCGCCTCTCTACGCTCCAGGTATCCATCATGCTACGCTCCAGGTATCCGTCATGCTACGCTCCAGGTATCCTTCATGCTACACTATAGGGATCCGTCATTCTACGCTCCAGGTATCCATCATGCTACACTCCAGGTATCCATCATGCTACACTCCAGGTATCCGCCTCTCTACGCTCCAGGTATCCATCATGCTACGCTCCAGGTATCCATCATGCTACGCTCCAGGTATCCATCATGCTACACTCCAGGTATCCGTCATGCTACGCTCCAGGTATCCGTCATGCTACGCTTCAGGTATCCATCATGCTACGCTCCAGGTATCCGTCATGCTAAGCTCCAGGTATCCGTCATTCTACGCTCCAGGTATCCGTCATGCTACGCTCCAGGTATCCATCATGCAATGCTCCAGGTATCCATCATGCTACGCTCCAGGTATCCATCATGCTACGCTCCAGGTATCCGTCATTCTACGCTCCAGGTATCCGTCATTCTAAGCTCCATGTATCCATCATGTATTTCTCCAGGTATCCATCATGCTACGCTCCAGGTATCAGTCATTCTAAGCTCCAGGTATCCATCATGTATTTCTCCAGGTATCCATCATGCTACGCTCCAGGTATCCATCATGCTACGCTCCAGGTATCCGTCATTCTACGCTCCAGGTATCCGTCATTCTACGCTCCAAGTATCCATCATGCTACACTCCAGGTATCCATCATGCTCCACTCCAGGTATCCATCATGCTACGCTCCAGGTATCCATCATGCTACGCTTCAGGTATCCATCATGCTATGCCCCAGGTATCCATCCTGCTACGCTACAGGTATCCGTCATGCTACGCTCCAGGTATCCGTCATGCTACGCTCCAGGCATCCATCCTGCTACGCTACAGGTATCCGTCATTCTACGCTCCAGGTATCCATCATGCTACGCTCCAGGTATCCATCATGCTACTCCCCAGGTATCCATCCTGCTACATTACAGGTATCCATCATGCTACGCTCCAGGTATCCGTCATGCTACGCTCCAGGTATCCGTCATGCTACGCTCCAGGTATCCGTCATGCTACGCTCCAGGTATCCGTCATGCTACGCCCCAGGTATCCGTCATGCTACGCTCCAGGTATCCGTCATTCTACGCTCCAGGTATCCGTCATGCTACGCTCCAGGTATCCGTCATGCTACACTCCAGGTATCCGTCATGCTACGCTCCAGGTATCCATCTTGCTACGCTCCAGGTATCCGTCATTGTACGCTCCAGGTGTCCGTCATTCTAAGCTCCATGTATCCATCATGTATTTCTCCAGGTATCCATCATGCTACGCTCCAGGTATCCGTCATTCTACGCTCCAGGTATCCATCATGCTACGCTCCAGGTATCCATCATGCTACGCTCCAGGTATCCATCATGCTACACTCCAGGTATCCATCATGCCACGCTCCAGGTATCCATCATGCTACGCTTCAGGTATCCATCATGCTACGCCCCAGGTATCCATCCTGCTACGCTACAGGTAACCATCATGCTACGCTCCAGGTATCCGTCATGCTACGCTCCAGGTATCCATCATGCTACGCTCATGGTATCCATCATATTACGCTCCAGGTATCCGTCATTCTACGCTCCAGGTATCCATCATGCTACACTCCAGGTATCCATCATGCTCCACTCCAGGTATCCATCATGCTACGCTCCAGGTATCCATCATGCTACGCTTCAGGTATCCATCATGCCGCGCTCCAGGTATCCGTCATTCTACGCTCCAGGTATCCGTCATTCTACGCTCCAGGTATCCATCATGCTACACTCCAGGTATCCATCATGCTCCACTCCAGGTATCCATCATGCTACGCCCCAGGTATCCATCCTGCTACGCTACAGGTATTCGTCATGCTACGTTCCAGGTATCAGTCATGCTACGCTCCAGGCATCCATCCTGCTACGCTACAGGTATCCGTCATGCTACGCTCCAGGTATCCTTCATGCTACTCCCCAGGTATCCATCCTGCTACGCTACAGGTATCCATCATGCTACACTCCAGGTATCCATCATGCTACACTCCAGGTATCCATCATGCTACACTCCAGTTATCCGCCTCTCTACGCTCCAGGTATCCATCATGCTACGCTCCAGGTATCCATCATGCTAAGCTCCAGGTATCCATCATGCTACACTCCAGGTATCCGTCATGCTACGCTCCAGGTATCCGTCATGCTACGCTTCAGGTATCCATCATGCTACGCTCCAGGTATCCGTCATGCTAAGCTCCAGGTATCCGTCATTCTACGCTCCAGGTATCCGTCATGCTACGCTCCAGGTATCCATCATGCAACGCTCCAGGTATCCATCATGCTACGCTCCAGGTATCCATCATGCTACGCTCCAGGTATCCGTCATTCTACGCTCCAGGTATCCGTCATTCTAAGCTCCATGTATCCATCATGTATTTCTCCAGGTATCCATCATGCTACGCTCCAGGTATCAGTCATTCTAAGCTCCAGGTATCCATCATGTATTTCTCCAGGTATCCATCATGCTACGCTCCAGGTATCCATCATGCTACGCTCCAGGTATCCGTCATTCTACGCTCCAGGTATCCGTCATTCTACGCTCCAAGTATCCATCATGCTACACTCCAGGTATCCATCATGCTCCACTCCAGGTATCCATCATGCTACGCTCCAGGTATCCATCATGCTACGCTTCAGGTATCCATCATGCTACGCCCCAGGTATCCATCCTGCTACGCTACAGGTATCCGTCATGCTACGCTCCAGGTATCCGTCATGCTACGCTCCAGGCATCCATCCTGCTACGCTACAGGTATCCGTCATTCTACGCTCCAGGTATCCATCATGCTACGCTCCAGGTATCCATCATGCTACTCCCCAGGTATCCATCCTGCTACATTACAGGTATCCATCATGCTACGCTCCAGGTATCCGTCATGCTACGCTCCAGGTATCCGTCATGCTACGCTCCAGGTATCCGTCATGCTACGCTCCAGGTATCCGTCATGCTACGCCCCAGGTATCCGTCATGCTACGCTCCAGGTATCCGTCATTCTACGCTCCAGGTATCCGTCATGCTACGCTCCAGGTATCCGTCATGCTACACTCCAGGTATCCGTCATGCTACGCTCCAGGTATCCATCTTGCTACGCTCCAGGTATCCGTCATTGTACGCTCCAGGTGTCCGTCATTCTAAGCTCCATGTATCCATCATGTATTTCTCCAGGTATCCATCATGCTACGCTCCAGGTATCCGTCATTCTACGCTCCAGGTATCCATCATGCTACGCTCCAGGTATCCATCATGCTACGCTCCAGGTATCCATCATGCTACACTCCAGGTATCCATCATGCCACGCTCCAGGTATCCATCATGCTACGCTTCAGGTATCCATCATGCTACGCCCCAGGTATCCATCCTGCTACGCTACAGGTAACCATCATGCTACGCTCCAGGTATCCGTCATGCTACGCTCCAGGTATCCATCATGCTACGCTCATGGTATCCATCATATTACGGTCCAGGTATCCGTCATTCTACGCTCCAGGTATCCATCATGCTACACTCCAGGTATCCATCATGCTCCACTCCAGGTATCCATCATGCTACGCTCCAGGTATCCATCATGCTACGCTTCAGGTATCCATCATGCCGCGCTCCAGGTATCCGTCATTCTACGCTCCAGGTATCCGTCATTCTACGCTCCAGGTATCCATCATGCTACACTCCAGGTATCCATCATGCTCCACTCCGGGTATCCATCATGCTACGCCCCAGGTATCCATCCTGCTACGCTACAGGTATTCGTCATGCTACGTTCCAGGTATCAGTCATGCTACGCTCCAGGCATCCATCCTGCTACGCTACAGGTATCCGTCATGCTACGCTCCAGGTATCCTTCATGCTACGCTCCAGGTATCCATCATGCTACGCTCCAGGTATCCGTCATGCTACGCTCCAGGTATCCGTCATGCTACGCTCCAGGTATCCATCATGCTACGCTCCAGGTATCCGTCATGCTACGCTCCAGGTATCCGTCATTCTACGCTCCAGGTATCCATCATGTATTTCTCCAGGTATCCATCTTGCTATGCTCCAGGTATCCGTCATTCTACGCTCCAGGTATCCGTCATTCTAAGCTCCAGGTATCCATCATGTATTTCTCCAGGTATCCATCTTGCTATGCTCCAGGTATCCGTCATTCTACGCTGCAGGTATCCATCATGCTACGCTCCAGGTATCCATCATGCTCCGCTCCAGGTATCCATCATGCTACGCTCCAGGTATCCATCATGCCACGCTCCAGGTATCCATCATGCTACGCTTCAGGTATCCATCATGCTACGCCCCAGGTTTCCATCCTGCTACGCTACAGGTAACCATCATGCTACGCTCCAGGTATCCGTCATGCTACGCTCCAGGTATCCATCATGCTACGCTCATGGTATCCATCATATTACGCTCCAGGTATCCATCATGCTACCCTCCAGGCATCCATCCTGCTACGCTACAGGTATCCGTCATGCTACGCTCCAGGTATCCGTCATGCTACGCTCCAGGTATCCATCATGCTACTCCCCAGGTATCCATCCTGTTACGCTACAGGTATCCATCATGCTACGCTCCAGGTATCCGTCATGCTGCGCTCCAGGTATCCATCATGCTACTCCCCAGGTATCCATCCTGTTACGCTACAGGTATCCATCCTGTTACGCTACAGGTATCCATCATGCTACACTCCAGGTATCCGCCTCTCTACGCTCCAGGTATCCATCATGCTACGCTCCAGGTATCCATCATGCTACACTCCAGGTATCCATCATGCTACACTCCAGGTATCCATCATGCTACACTACAGGTATCCATCATGCTACACTCCAGGTATCCGTCATGCTACACTCCAGGTATCCGTCATGCTACGCTCCAGGTATCCATCTTGCTACGCTCCAGGTATCCGTCATTGTACGCTCCAGGTGTCCGTCATTCTAAGCTCCATGTATCCATCATGTATTTCTCCAGGTATCCATCATGCTACGCTCCAGGTATCCGTCATTCTACGCTCCAGGTATCCATCATGCTACGCTCCAGGTATCCATCATGCTACGCTCCAGGTATCCATCATGCTACACTCCAGGTATCCATCATGCCACGCTCCAGGTATCCATCATGCTACGCTCCAGGTATCCGTCATGCTACGCTCCAGGTATCCATCATGCTACGCTCCAGGTATCCGTCATGCTAAGCTCCAGGTATCCGTCATTCTACGCTCCAGGTATCCGTCATGCTACGCTCCAGGTATCCGTCATTCTATGCTCCAGGTATCCATCTTGCTACGCTCCAGGTATCCATCATGCAACGCTCCAGGTATCCATCATGCTACGCTCCAGGTATCCATCATGCTACGCTCCAGGTATCCGTCATGCTACGCTCCAGGTATCCGTCATGCTACGCTCCAGGTATCCGTCATGCTACGCTCCAGGTATCCGTCATGCTACGCTCCAGGTATCCGTCATGCTACGCCCCAGGTTTCCATCCTGCTATGCTCTAGGTTTCCATCACGCTACGCTCCAGGTTTCCATCACGCTACGCTCCAGGTATCCATCATTCTACGAACCAGGTCTCCATCATGCTACGCTCCAGGTATCCATCATTCTACGCCCCAGGTATCCATCCTGCTACGCTCCAGGTAGCCATCACGCTACACTCCTGGTATCCATCATGCTACACTATAGGGATCCGTCATTCTACGCTCCAGGTATCCATCATGCTACACTCCAGGTATCCATCATGCTACACTCCAGGTATTCGCCTCTCTACGCTCCAGGTATCCATCATGCTACGCTCCAGGTATCCGTCATGCTACGCTCCAGGTATCCTTCATGCTACACTATAGGGATCCGTCATTCTACGCTCCAGGTATCCATCATGCTACACTCCAGGTATCCATCATGCTACACTCCAGGTATCCGCCTCTCTACGCTCCAGGTATCCATCATGCTACGCTCCAGGTATCCATCATGCTACGCTCCAGGTATCCATCATGCTACACTCCAGGTATCCGTCATGCTACGCTCCAGGTATCCGTCATGCTACGCTTCAGGTATCCATCATGCTACGCTCCAGGTATCCGTCATGCTAAGCTCCAGGTATCCGTCATTCTACGCTCCAGGTATCCGTCATGCTACGCTCCAGGTATCCATCATGCAATGCTCCAGGTATCCATCATGCTACGCTCCAGGTATCCATCATGCTACGCTCCAGGTATCCGTCATTCTACGCTCCAGGTATCCGTCATTCTAAGCTCCATGTATCCATCATGTATTTCTCCAGGTATCCATCATGCTACGCTCCAGGTATCAGTCATTCTAAGCTCCAGGTATCCATCATGTATTTCTCCAGGTATCCATCATGCTACGCTCCAGGTATCCATCATGCTACGCTCCAGGTATCCGTCATTCTACGCTCCAGGTATCCGTCATTCTACGCTCCAAGTATCCATCATGCTACACTCCAGGTATCCATCATGCTCCACTCCAGGTATCCATCATGCTACGCTCCAGGTATCCATCATGCTACGCTTCAGGTATCCATCATGCTACGCCCCAGGTATCCATCCTGCTACGCTACAGGTATCCGTCATGCTACGCTCCAGGTATCCGTCATGCTACGCTCCAGGCATCCATCCTGCTACGCTACAGGTATCCGTCATTCTACGCTCCAGGTATCCATCATGCTACGCTCCAGGTATCCATCATGCTACTCCCCAGGTATCCATCCTGCTACATTACAGGTATCCATCATGCTACGCTCCAGGTATCCGTCATGCTACGCTCCAGGTATCCGTCATGCTACGCCCCAGGTATCCGTCATGCTACGCTCCAGGTATCCGTCATTCTACGCTCCAGGTATCCGTCATGCTACGCTCCAGGTATCCGTCATGCTACACTCCAGGTATCCGTCATGCTACGCTCCAGGTATCCGTCATGCTACGCTCCAGGTATCCGTCATGCTACGCTCCAGGTATCCGTCATGCTACGCTCCAGGTATCCGTCATGCTATCCCCCAGGTTTCCATCCTGCTATGCTCTAGGTTTCCATCACGCTACGCTCCAGGTTTCCATCACGCTACGCTCCAGGTATCCATCATTCTACGAACCAGGTCTCCATCATGCTACGCTCCAGGTATCCATCATTCTACGCCCCAGGTATCCATCCTGCTACGCTCCAGGTAGCCATCACGCTACACTCCTGGTATCCATCATGCTACGCTCCAGGTATCCATCATTCTACGCTCCAGGTATCCTTCATGCTACACTATAGGGATCCGTCATTCTACGCTCCAGGTATCCATCATGCTACACTCCAGGTATCCATCATGCTACACTCCAGGTATTCGCCTCTCTACGCTCCAGGTATCCATCATGCTACGCTCCAGGTATCCGTCATGCTACGCTCCAGGTATCCTTCATGCTACACTATAGGGATCCGTCATTCTACGCTCCAGGTATCCATCATGCTACACTCCAGGTATCCATCATGCTACACTCCAGGTATCCGCCTCTCTACGCTCCAGGTATCCATCATGCTACGCTCCAGGTATCCATCATGCTACGCTCCAGGTATCCATCATGCTACACTCCAGGTATCCGTCATGCTACGCTCCAGGTATCCGTCATGCTACGCTTCAGGTATCCATCATGCTACGCTCCAGGTATCCGTCATGCTAAGCTCCAGGTATCCGTCATTCTACGCTCCAGGTATCCGTCATGCTACGCTCCAGGTATCCATCATGCAATGCTCCAGGTATCCATCATGCTACGCTCCAGGTATCCATCATGCTACGCTCCAGGTATCCGTCATTCTACGCTCCAGGTATCCGTCATTCTAAGCTCCATGTATCCATCATGTATTTCTCCAGGTATCCATCATGCTACGCTCCAGGTATCAGTCATTCTAAGCTCCAGGTATCCATCATGTATTTCTCCAGGTATCCATCATGCTACGCTCCAGGTATCCATCATGCTACGCTCCAGGTATCCGTCATTCTACGCTCCAGGTATCCGTCATTCTACGCTCCAAGTATCCATCATGCTACACTCCAGGTATCCATCATGCTCCACTCCAGGTATCCATCATGCTACGCTCCAGGTATCCATCATGCTACGCTTCAGGTATCCATCATGCTATGCCCCAGGTATCCATCCTGCTACGCTACAGGTATCCGTCATGCTACGCTCCAGGTATCCGTCATGCTACGCTCCAGGCATCCATCCTGCTACGCTACAGGTATCCGTCATTCTACGCTCCAGGTATCCATCATGCTACGCTCCAGGTATCCATCATGCTACTCCCCAGGTATCCATCCTGCTACATTACAGGTATCCATCATGCTACGCTCCAGGTATCCGTCATGCTACGCTCCAGGTATCCGTCATGCTACGCTCCAGGTATCCGTCATGCTACGCTCCAGGTATCCGTCATGCTACGCCCCAGGTATCCGTCATGCTACGCTCCAGGTATCCGTCATTCTACGCTCCAGGTATCCGTCATGCTACGCTCCAGGTATCCGTCATGCTACACTCCAGGTATCCGTCATGCTACGCTCCAGGTATCCATCTTGCTACGCTCCAGGTATCCGTCATTGTACGCTCCAGGTGTCCGTCATTCTAAGCTCCATGTATCCATCATGTATTTCTCCAGGTATCCATCATGCTACGCTCCAGGTATCCGTCATTCTACGCTCCAGGTATCCATCATGCTACGCTCCAGGTATCCATCATGCTACGCTCCAGGTATCCATCATGCTACACTCCAGGTATCCATCATGCCACGCTCCAGGTATCCATCATGCTACGCTTCAGGTATCCATCATGCTACGCCCCAGGTATCCATCCTGCTACGCTACAGGTAACCATCATGCTACGCTCCAGGTATCCGTCATGCTACGCTCCAGGTATCCATCATGCTACGCTCATGGTATCCATCATATTACGCTCCAGGTATCCGTCATTCTACGCTCCAGGTATCCATCATGCTACACTCCAGGTATCCATCATGCTCCACTCCAGGTATCCATCATGCTACGCTCCAGGTATCCATCATGCTACGCTTCAGGTATCCATCATGCCGCGCTCCAGGTATCCGTCATTCTACGCTCCAGGTATCCGTCATTCTACGCTCCAGGTATCCATCATGCTACACTCCAGGTATCCATCATGCTCCACTCCAGGTATCCATCATGCTACGCCCCAGGTATCCATCCTGCTACGCTACAGGTATTCGTCATGCTACGTTCCAGGTATCAGTCATGCTACGCTCCAGGCATCCATCCTGCTACGCTACAGGTATCCGTCATGCTACGCTCCAGGTATCCTTCATGCTACTCCCCAGGTATCCATCCTGCTACGCTACAGGTATCCATCATGCTACACTCCAGGTATCCATCATGCTACACTCCAGGTATCCATCATGCTACACTCCAGTTATCCGCCTCTCTACGCTCCAGGTATCCATCATGCTACGCTCCAGGTATCCATCATGCTAAGCTCCAGGTATCCATCATGCTACACTCCAGGTATCCGTCATGCTACGCTCCAGGTATCCGTCATGCTACGCTTCAGGTATCCATCATGCTACGCTCCAGGTATCCGTCATGCTAAGCTCCAGGTATCCGTCATTCTACGCTCCAGGTATCCGTCATGCTACGCTCCAGGTATCCATCATGCAACGCTCCAGGTATCCATCATGCTACGCTCCAGGTATCCATCATGCTACGCTCCAGGTATCCGTCATTCTACGCTCCAGGTATCCGTCATTCTAAGCTCCATGTATCCATCATGTATTTCTCCAGGTATCCATCATGCTACGCTCCAGGTATCAGTCATTCTAAGCTCCAGGTATCCATCATGTATTTCTCCAGGTATCCATCATGCTACGCTCCAGGTATCCATCATGCTACGCTCCAGGTATCCGTCATTCTACGCTCCAGGTATCCGTCATTCTACGCTCCAAGTATCCATCATGCTACACTCCAGGTATCCATCATGCTCCACTCCAGGTATCCATCATGCTACGCTCCAGGTATCCATCATGCTACGCTTCAGGTATCCATCATGCTACGCCCCAGGTATCCATCCTGCTACGCTACAGGTATCCGTCATGCTACGCTCCAGGTATCCGTCATGCTACGCTCCAGGCATCCATCCTGCTACGCTACAGGTATCCGTCATTCTACGCTCCAGGTATCCATCATGCTACGCTCCAGGTATCCATCATGCTACTCCCCAGGTATCCATCCTGCTACATTACAGGTATCCATCATGCTACGCTCCAGGTATCCGTCATGCTACGCTCCAGGTATCCGTCATGCTACGCTCCAGGTATCCGTCATGCTACGCTCCAGGTATCCGTCATGCTACGCCCCAGGTATCCGTCATGCTACGCTCCAGGTATCCGTCATTCTACGCTCCAGGTATCCGTCATGCTACGCTCCAGGTATCCGTCATGCTACACTCCAGGTATCCGTCATGCTACGCTCCAGGTATCCATCTTGCTACGCTCCAGGTATCCGTCATTGTACGCTCCAGGTGTCCGTCATTCTAAGCTCCATGTATCCATCATGTATTTCTCCAGGTATCCATCATGCTACGCTCCAGGTATCCGTCATTCTACGCTCCAGGTATCCATCATGCTACGCTCCAGGTATCCATCATGCTACGCTCCAGGTATCCATCATGCTACACTCCAGGTATCCATCATGCCACGCTCCAGGTATCCATCATGCTACGCTTCAGGTATCCATCATGCTACGCCCCAGGTATCCATCCTGCTACGCTACAGGTAACCATCATGCTACGCTCCAGGTATCCGTCATGCTACGCTCCAGGTATCCATCATGCTACGCTCATGGTATCCATCATATTACGGTCCAGGTATCCGTCATTCTACGCTCCAGGTATCCATCATGCTACACTCCAGGTATCCATCATGCTCCACTCCAGGTATCCATCATGCTACGCTCCAGGTATCCATCATGCTACGCTTCAGGTATCCATCATGCCGCGCTCCAGGTATCCGTCATTCTACGCTCCAGGTATCCGTCATTCTACGCTCCAGGTATCCATCATGCTACACTCCAGGTATCCATCATGCTCCACTCCGGGTATCCATCATGCTACGCCCCAGGTATCCATCCTGCTACGCTACAGGTATTCGTCATGCTACGTTCCAGGTATCAGTCATGCTACGCTCCAGGCATCCATCCTGCTACGCTACAGGTATCCGTCATGCTACGCTCCAGGTATCCTTCATGCTACGCTCCAGGTATCCATCATGCTACGCTCCAGGTATCCGTCATGCTACGCTCCAGGTATCCGTCATGCTACGCTCCAGGTATCCATCATGCTACGCTCCAGGTATCCGTCATGCTACGCTCCAGGTATCCGTCATTCTACGCTCCAGGTATCCATCATGTATTTCTCCAGGTATCCATCTTGCTATGCTCCAGGTATCCGTCATTCTACGCTCCAGGTATCCGTCATTCTAAGCTCCAGGTATCCATCATGTATTTCTCCAGGTATCCATCTTGCTATGCTCCAGGTATCCGTCATTCTACGCTGCAGGTATCCATCATGCTACGCTCCAGGTATCCATCATGCTCCGCTCCAGGTATCCATCATGCTACGCTCCAGGTATCCATCATGCCACGCTCCAGGTATCCATCATGCTACGCTTCAGGTATCCATCATGCTACGCCCCAGGTTTCCATCCTGCTACGCTACAGGTAACCATCATGCTACGCTCCAGGTATCCGTCATGCTACGCTCCAGGTATCCATCATGCTACGCTCATGGTATCCATCATATTACGCTCCAGGTATCCATCATGCTACCCTCCAGGCATCCATCCTGCTACGCTACAGGTATCCGTCATGCTACGCTCCAGGTATCCGTCATGCTACGCTCCAGGTATCCATCATGCTACTCCCCAGGTATCCATCCTGTTACGCTACAGGTATCCATCATGCTACGCTCCAGGTATCCGTCATGCTGCGCTCCAGGTATCCATCATGCTACTCCCCAGGTATCCATCCTGTTACGCTACAGGTATCCATCCTGTTACGCTACAGGTATCCATCATGCTACACTCCAGGTATCCGCCTCTCTACGCTCCAGGTATCCATCATGCTACGCTCCAGGTATCCATCATGCTACACTCCAGGTATCCATCATGCTACACTCCAGGTATCCATCATGCTACACTACAGGTATCCATCATGCTACACTCCAGGTATCCGTCATGCTACACTCCAGGTATCCGTCATGCTACGCTCCAGGTATCCATCTTGCTACGCTCCAGGTATCCGTCATTGTACGCTCCAGGTGTCCGTCATTCTAAGCTCCATGTATCCATCATGTATTTCTCCAGGTATCCATCATGCTACGCTCCAGGTATCCGTCATTCTACGCTCCAGGTATCCATCATGCTACGCTCCAGGTATCCATCATGCTACGCTCCAGGTATCCATCATGCTACACTCCAGGTATCCATCATGCCACGCTCCAGGTATCCATCATGCTACGCTCCAGGTATCCGTCATGCTACGCTCCAGGTATCCATCATGCTACGCTCCAGGTATCCGTCATGCTAAGCTCCAGGTATCCGTCATTCTACGCTCCAGGTATCCGTCATGCTACGCTCCAGGTATCCGTCATTCTATGCTCCAGGTATCCATCTTGCTACGCTCCAGGTATCCATCATGCAACGCTCCAGGTATCCATCATGCTACGCTCCAGGTATCCATCATGCTACGCTCCAGGTATCCGTCATGCTACGCTCCAGGTATCCGTCATGCTACGCTCCAGGTATCCGTCATGCTACGCTCCAGGTATCCGTCATGCTACGCTCCAGGTATCCGTCATGCTACGCCCCAGGTTTCCATCCTGCTATGCTCTAGGTTTCCATCACGCTACGCTCCAGGTTTCCATCACGCTACGCTCCAGGTATCCATCATTCTACGAACCAGGTCTCCATCATGCTACGCTCCAGGTATCCATCATTCTACGCCCCAGGTATCCATCCTGCTACGCTCCAGGTAGCCATCACGCTACACTCCTGGTATCCATCATGCTACGCTCCAGGTATCCATCATTCTACGCTCCAGGTATCCTTCATGCTACACTATAGGGATCCGTCATTCTACGCTCCAGGTATCCATCATGCTACACTCCAGGTATCCATCATGCTACACTCCAGGTATTCGCCTCTCTACGCTCCAGGTATCCATCATGCTACGCTCCAGGTATCCGTCATGCTACGCTCCAGGTATCCTTCATGCTACACTATAGGGATCCGTCATTCTACGCTCCAGGTATCCATCATGCTACACTCCAGGTATCCATCATGCTACACTCCAGGTATCCGCCTCTCTACGCTCCAGGTATCCATCATGCTACGCTCCAGGTATCCATCATGCTACGCTCCAGGTATCCATCATGCTACACTCCAGGTATCCGTCATGCTACGCTCCAGGTATCCGTCATGCTACGCTTCAGGTATCCATCATGCTACGCTCCAGGTATCCGTCATGCTAAGCTCCAGGTATCCGTCATTCTACGCTCCAGGTATCCGTCATGCTACGCTCCAGGTATCCATCATGCAATGCTCCAGGTATCCATCATGCTACGCTCCAGGTATCCATCATGCTACGCTCCAGGTATCCGTCATTCTACGCTCCAGGTATCCGTCATTCTAAGCTCCATGTATCCATCATGTATTTCTCCAGGTATCCATCATGCTACGCTCCAGGTATCAGTCATTCTAAGCTCCAGGTATCCATCATGTATTTCTCCAGGTATCCATCATGCTACGCTCCAGGTATCCATCATGCTACGCTCCAGGTATCCGTCATTCTACGCTCCAGGTATCCGTCATTCTACGCTCCAAGTATCCATCATGCTACACTCCAGGTATCCATCATGCTCCACTCCAGGTATCCATCATGCTACGCTCCAGGTATCCATCATGCTACGCTTCAGGTATCCATCATGCTACGCCCCAGGTATCCATCCTGCTACGCTACAGGTATCCGTCATGCTACGCTCCAGGTATCCGTCATGCTACGCTCCAGGCATCCATCCTGCTACGCTACAGGTATCCGTCATTCTACGCTCCAGGTATCCATCATGCTACGCTCCAGGTATCCATCATGCTACTCCCCAGGTATCCATCCTGCTACATTACAGGTATCCATCATGCTACGCTCCAGGTATCCGTCATGCTACGCTCCAGGTATCCGTCATGCTACGCCCCAGGTATCCGTCATGCTACGCTCCAGGTATCCGTCATTCTACGCTCCAGGTATCCGTCATGCTACGCTCCAGGTATCCGTCATGCTACACTCCAGGTATCCGTCATGCTACGCTCCAGGTATCCATCTTGCTACGCTCCAGGTATCCGTCATTGTACGCTCCAGGTGTCCGTCATTCTAAGCTCCATGTATCCATCATGTATTTCTCCAGGTATCCATCATGCTACGCTCCAGGTATCCGTCATTCTACGCTCCAGGTATCCATCATGCTACGCTCCAGGTATCCATCATGCTACGCTCCAGGTATCCATCATGCTACACTCCAGGTATCCATCATGCCACGCTCCAGGTATCCATCATGCTACGCTTCAGGTATCCATCATGCTACGCCCCAGGTATCCATCCTGCTACGCTACAGGTAACCATCATGCTACGCTCCAGGTATCCGTCATGCTACGCTCCAGGTATCCATCATGCTACGCTCATGGTATCCATCATATTACGCTCCAGGTATCCGTCATTCTACGCTCCAGGTATCCATCATGCTACACTCCAGGTATCCATCATGCTCCACTCCAGGTATCCATCATGCTACGCTCCAGGTATCCATCATGCTACGCTTCAGGTATCCATCATGCCGCGCTCCAGGTATCCGTCATTCTACGCTCCAGGTATCCGTCATTCTACGCTCCAGGTATCCATCATGCTACACTCCAGGTATCCATCATGCTCCACTCCAGGTATCCATCATGCTACGCCCCAGGTATCCATCCTGCTACGCTACAGGTATTCGTCATGCTACGTTCCAGGTATCAGTCATGCTACGCTCCAGGCATCCATCCTGCTACGCTCCAGGTATCCGTCATGCTACGCTCCAGGTATCCGTCATGCTACGCTCCAGGTATCCGTCATGCTACGCCCCAGGTATCCGTCATGCTACGCTCCAGGTATCCGTCATTCTACGCTCCAGGTATCCGTCATGCTACGCTCCAGGTATCCGTCATGCTACACTCCAGGTATCCGTCATGCTACGCTCCAGGTATCCATCTTGCTACGCTCCAGGTATCCGTCATTGTACGCTCCAGGTGTCCGTCATTCTAAGCTCCATGTATCCATCATGTATTTCTCCAGGTATCCATCATGCTACGCTCCAGGTATCCGTCATTCTACGCTCCAGGTATCCATCATGCTACGCTCCAGGTATCCATCATGCTACGCTCCAGGTATCCATCATGCTACACTCCAGGTATCCATCATGCCACGCTCCAGGTATCCATCATGCTACGCTTCAGGTATCCATCATGCTACGCCCCAGGTATCCATCCTGCTACGCTACAGGTAACCATCATGCTACGCTCCAGGTATCCGTCATGCTACGCTCCAGGTATCCATCATGCTACGCTCATGGTATCCATCATATTACGCTCCAGGTATCCGTCATTCTACGCTCCAGGTATCCATCATGCTACACTCCAGGTATCCATCATGCTCCACTCCAGGTAT
The DNA here is from genome assembly GCF_029448725.1 of Salvelinus fontinalis. Classification (NCBI taxonomy): domain Eukaryota; kingdom Metazoa; phylum Chordata; class Actinopteri; order Salmoniformes; family Salmonidae; genus Salvelinus; species Salvelinus fontinalis. Next base: position 81,818,422 of record NC_074665.1, read on the forward strand.
CCATCATGCTACGCTCCAGGTATCCATCATGCTACGCTTCAGGTATCCATCATGCCGCGCTCCAGGTATCCGTCATTCTACGCTCCAGGTATCCGTCATTCTACGCTCCAGGTATCCATCATGCTACACTCCAGGTATCCATCATGCTCCACTCCAGGTATCCATCATGCTACGCCCCAGGTATCCATCCTGCTACGCTACAGGTATTCGTCATGCTACGTTCCAGGTATCAGTCATGCTACGCTCCAGGCATCCATCCTGCTACGCTACAGGTATCCGTCATGCTACGCTCCAGGTATCCTTCATGCTACTCCCCAGGTATCCATCCTGCTACGCTACAAGTATCCATCATGCTACACTCCAGGTATCCATCATGCTACACTCCAGGTATCCATCATGCTACACTCCAGTTATCCGCCTCTCTACGCTCCAGGTATCCATCATGTTACGCTCCAGGTATCCATCATGCTAAGCTCGAGGTATCCATCATGCTACACTCCAGGTATCCGTCATGCTACGCTCCAGGTATCCGTCATGCTACGCTTCAGGTATCCATCATGCTACGCTCCAGGTATCCGTCATGCTAAGCTCCAGGTATCCGTCATTCTACGCTCCAGGTATCCGTCATGCTACGCTCCAGGTATCCATCATGCAACGCTCCAGGTATCCATCATGCTACGCTCCAGGTATCCATCATGCTACGCTCCAGGTATCCGTCATTCTACGCTCCAGGTATCCGTCATTCTAAGCTCCATGTATCCATCATGTATTTCTCCAGGTATCCATCATGCTACGCTCCAGGTATCAGTCATTCTAAGCTCCAGGTATCCATCATGTATTTCTCCAGGTATCCATCATGCTACGCTCCAGGTATCCATCATGCTACGCTCCAGGTATCCGTCATTCTACGCTCCAGGTATCCGTCATTCTACGCTCCAAGTATCCATCATGCTACACTCCAGGTATCCATCATGCTCCACTCCAGGTATCCATCATGCTACGCTCCAGGTATCCATCATGCTACGCTTCAGGTATCCATCATGCTACGCCCCAGGTATCCATCCTGCTACGCTACAGGTATCCGTCATGCTACGCTCCAGGTATCCGTCATGCTACGCTCCAGGCATCCATCCTGCTACGCTACAGGTATCCGTCATTCTACGCTCCAGGTATCCATCATGCTACGCTCCAGGTATCCATCATGCTACTCCCCAGGTATCCATCCTGCTACATTACAGGTATCCATCATGCTACGCTCCAGGTATCCGTCATGCTACGCTCCAGGTATCCGTCATGCTACGCTCCAGGTATCCGTCATGCTACGCTCCAGGTATCCGTCATGCTACGCCCCAGGTATCCGTCATGCTACGCTCCAGGTATCCGTCATTCTACGCTCCAGGTATCCGTCATGCTACGCTCCAGGTATCCGTCATGCTACACTCCAGGTATCCGTCATGCTACGCTCCAGGTATCCATCTTGCTACGCTCCAGGTATCCGTCATTGTACGCTCCAGGTGTCCGTCATTCTAAGCTCCATGTATCCATCATGTATTTCTCCAGGTATCCATCATGCTACGCTCCAGGTATCCGTCATTCTACGCTCCAGGTATCCATCATGCTACGCTCCAGGTATCCATCATGCTACGCTCCAGGTATCCATCATGCTACACTCCAGGTATCCATCATGCCACGCTCCAGGTATCCATCATGCTACGCTTCAGGTATCCATCATGCTACGCCCCAGGTATCCATCCTGCTACGCTACAGGTAACCATCATGCTACGCTCCAGGTATCCGTCATGCTACGCTCCAGGTATCCATCATGCTACGCTCATGGTATCCATCATATTACGCTCCAGGTATCCGTCATTCTACGCTCCAGGTATCCATCATGCTACACTCCAGGTATCCATCATGCTCCACTCCAGGTATCCATCATGCTACGCTCCAGGTATCCATCATGCTACGCTTCAGGTATCCATCATGCCGCGCTCCAGGTATCCGTCATTCTACGCTCCAGGTATCCGTCATTCTACGCTCCAGGTATCCATCATGCTACACTCCAGGTATCCATCATGCTCCACTCCAGGTATCCATCATGCTACGCCCCAGGTATCCATCCTGCTACGCCACAGGTATTCGTCATGCTACGTTCCAGGTATCAGTCATGCTACGCTCCAGGCATCCATCCTGCTACGCTACAGGTATCCGTCATGCTACGCTCCAGGTATCCTTCATGCTACTCCCCAGGTATCCATCCTGCTACGCTACAGGTATCCATCATGCTACGCTCCAGGTATCCGTCATGCTACGCTCCAGGTATCCATCATGCTACGCTCCAGGTATCCGTCATGCTACGCTCCAGGTATCCATCATGCTACGCTCCAGGTATCCGTCATGCTACGCTCCAGGTATCCGTCATTCTACGCTCCAGGTATCCGTCATGCTACACTCCAGGTATCCGTCATGCTACGCTCCAGGTATCCATCATGCTACGCTCCAGGTATCCGTCATGCTACGCTCCAGGTATCCGTCATTCTACGCTCCAGGTATCCATCATGTATTTCTCCAGGTATCCATCTTGCTATGCTCCAGGTATCCGTCATTCTACGCTCCAGGTATCCGTCATTCTAAGCTCCAGGTATCCATCATGTATTTCTCCAGGTATCCATCTTGCTATGCTCCAGGTATCCGTCATTCTACGCTGCAGGTATCCATCATGCTACGCTCCAGGTATCCATCATGCTCCGCTCCAGGTATCCATCATGCTACGCTCCAGGTATCCATCATGCCACGCTCCAGGTATCCATCATGCTACGCTTCAGGTATCCATCATGCTACGCCCCAGGTTTCCATCCTGCTACGCTACAGGTAAACATCATGCTACGCTCCAGGTATCCGTCATGCTACGCTCCAGGTATCCATCATGCTACGCTCATGGTATCCATCATATTACGCTCCAGGTATCCATCATGCTACCCTCCAGGCATCCATCCTGCTACGCTACAGGTATCCGTCATGCTACGCTCCAGGTATCCGTCATGCTACGCTCCAGGTATCCATCATGCTACTCCCCAGGTATCCATCCTGTTACGCTACAGGTATCCATCATGCTACGCTCCAGGTATCCGTCATGCTGCGCTCCAGGTATCCATCATGCTACTCCCCAGGTATCCATCCTGTTACGCTACAGGTATCCATCCTGTTACGCTACAGGTATCCATCATGCTACACTCCAGGTATCCGCCTCTCTACGCTCCAGGTATCCATCATGCTACGCTCCAGGTATCCATCATGCTACACTCCAGGTATCCATCATGCTACACTCCAGGTATCCATCATGCTACACTACAGGTATCCATCATGCTACACTCCAGGTATCCGTCATGCTACACTCCAGGTATCCGTCATGCTACGCTCCAGGTATCCATCTTGCTACGCTCCAGGTATCCGTCATTGTACGCTCCAGGTGTCCGTCATTCTAAGCTCCATGTATCCATCATGTATTTCTCCAGGTATCCATCATGCTACGCTCCAGGTATCCGTCATTCTACGCTCCAGGTATCCATCATGCTACGCTCCAGGTATCCATCATGCTACGCTCCAGGTATCCATCATGCTACACTCCAGGTATCCATCATGCCACGCTCCAGGTATCCATCATGCTACGCTTCAGGTATCCATCATGCTACGCCCCAGGTATCCATCCTGCTACGCTACAGGTAACCATCATGCTACGCTCCAGGTATCCGTCATGCTACGCTCCAGGTATCCATCATGCTACGCTCATGGTATCCATCATATTACGCTCCAGGTATCCGTCATTCTACGCTCCAGGTATCCATCATGCTACACTCCAGGTATCCATCATGCTCCACTCCAGGTATCCATCATGCTACGCTCCAGGTATCCATCATGCTACGCTTCAGGTATCCATCATGCCGCGCTCCAGGTATCCGTCATTCTACGCTCCAGGTATCCGTCATTCTACGCTCCAGGTATCCATCATGCTACACTCCAGGTATCCATCATGCTCCACTCCAGGTATCCATCATGCTACGCCCCAGGTATCCATCCTGCTACGCTACAGGTATTCGTCATGCTACGTTCCAGGTATCAGTCATGCTACGCTCCAGGCATCCATCCTGCTACGCTACAGGTATCCGTCATGCTACGCTCCAGGTATCCTTCATGCTACTCCCCAGGTATCCATCCTGCTACGCTACAGGTATCCATCATGCTACACTCCAGGTATCCATCATGCTACACTCCAGGTATCCATCATGCTACACTCCAGTTATCCGCCTCTCTACGCTCTAGGTATCCATCATGCTACGCTCCAGGTATCCATCATGCTAAGCTCCAGGTATCCATCATGCTACACTCCAGGTATCCGTCATGCTACGCTCCAGGTATCCGTCATGCTACGCTTCAGGTATCCATCATGCTACGCTCCAGGTATCCGTCATGCTAAGCTCCAGGTATCCGTCATTCTACGCTCCAGGTATCCGTCATGCTACGCTCCAGGTATCCATCATGCAACGCTCCAGGTATCCATCATGCTACGCTCCAGGTATCCATCATGCTACGCTCCAGGTATCCGTCATTCTACGCTCCAGGTATCCGTCATTCTAAGCTCCATGTATCCATCATGTATTTCTCCAGGTATCCATCATGCTACGCTCCAGGTATCAGTCATTCTAAGCTCCAGGTATCCATCATGTATTTCTCCAGGTATCCATCATGCTACGCTCCAGGTATCCATCATGCTACGCTCCAGGTATCCGTCATTCTACGCTCCAGGTATCCGTCATTCTACGCTCCAAGTATCCATCATGCTACACTCCAGGTATCCATCATGCTCCACTCCAGGTATCCATCATGCTACGCTCCAGGTATCCATCATGCTACGCTTCAGGTATCCATCATGCTACGCCCCAGGTATCCATCCTGCTACGCTACAGGTATCCGTCATGCTACGCTCCAGGTATCCGTCATGCTACGCTCCAGGCATCCATCCTGCTACGCTACAGGTATCCGTCATTCTACGCTCCAGGTATCCATCATGCTACGCTCCAGGTATCCATCATGCTACTCCCCAGGTATCCATCCTGCTACATTACAGGTATCCATCATGCTACGCTCCAGGTATCCGTCATGCTACGCTCCAGGTATCCGTCATGCTACGCTCCAGGTATCCGTCATGCTACGCTCCAGGTATCCGTCATGCTACGCCCCAGGTATCCGTCATGCTACGCTCCAGGTATCCGTCATTCTACGCTCCAGGTATCCGTCATGCTACGCTCCAGGTATCCGTCATGCTACACTCCAGGTATCCGTCATGCTACGCTCCAGGTATCCATCTTGCTACGCTCCAGGTATCCGTCATTGTACGCTCCAGGTGTCCGTCATTCTAAGCTCCATGTATCCATCATGTATTTCTCCAGGTATCCATCATGCTACGCTCCAGGTATCCGTCATTCTACGCTCCAGGTATCCATCATGCTACGCTCCAGGTATCCATCATGCTACGCTCCAGGTATCCATCATGCTACACTCCAGGTATCCATCATGCCACGCTCCAGGTATCCATCATGCTACGCTTCAGGTATCCATCATGCTACGCCCCAGGTATCCATCCTGCTACGCTACAGGTAACCATCATGCTACGCTCCAGGTATCCGTCATGCTACGCTCCAGGTATCCATCATGCTACGCTCATGGTATCCATCATATTACGCTCCAGGTATCCGTCATTCTACGCTCCAGGTATCCATCATGCTACACTCCAGGTATCCATCATGCTCCACTCCAGGTATCCATCATGCTACGCTCCAGGTATCCATCATGCTACGCTTCAGGTATCCATCATGCCGCGCTCCAGGTATCCGTCATTCTACGCTCCAGGTATCCGTCATTCTACGCTCCAGGTATCCATCATGCTACACTCCAGGTATCCATCATGCTCCACTCCAGGTATCCATCATGCTACGCCCCAGGTATCCATCCTGCTACGCTACAGGTATTCGTCATGCTACGTTCCAGGTATCAGTCATGCTACGCTCCAGGCATCCATCCTGCTACGCTACAGGTATCCGTCATGCTACGCTCCAGGTATCCTTCATGCTACTCCCCAGGTATCCATCCTGCTACGCTACAGGTATCCATCATGCTACGCTCCAGGTATCCGTCATGCTACGCTCCAGGTATCCATCATGCTACGCTCCAGGTATCCGTCATGCTACGCTCCAGGTATCCATCATGCTACGCTCCAGGTATCCGTCATGCTACGCTCCAGGTATCCGTCATTCTACGCTCCAGGTATCCGTCATGCTACACTCCAGGTATCCGTCATGCTACGCTCCAGGTATCCATCATGCTACGCTCCAGGTATCCGTCATGCTACGCTCCAGGTATCCGTCATTCTACGCTCCAGGTATCCATCATGTATTTCTCCAGGTATCCATCTTGCTATGCTCCAGGTATCCGTCATTCTACGCTCCAGGTATCCGTCATTCTAAGCTCCAGGTATCCATCATGTATTTCTCCAGGTATCCATCTTGCTATGCTCCAGGTATCCGTCATTCTACGCTGCAGGTATCCATCATGCTACGCTCCAGGTATCCATCATGCTCCGCTCCAGGTATCCATCATGCTACGCTCCAGGTATCCATCATGCCACGCTCCAGGTATCCATCATGCTACGCTTCAGGTATCCATCATGCTACGCCCCAGGTTTCCATCCTGCTACGCTACAGGTAACCATCATGCTACGCTCCAGGTATCCGTCATGCTACGCTCCAGGTATCCATCATGCTACGCTCATGGTATCCATCATATTACGCTCCAGGTATCCATCATGCTATCCTCCAGGCATCCATCCTGCTACGCTACAGGTATCCGTCATGCTACGCTCCAGGTATCCGTCATGCTACGCTCCAGGTATCCATCATGCTACTCCCCAGGTATCCATCCTGTTACGCTACAGGTATCCATCATGCTACGCTCCAGGTATCCGTCATGCTGCGCTCCAGGTATCCATCATGCTACTCCCCAGGTATCCATCCTGTTACGCTACAGGTATCCATCCTGTTACGCTACAGGTATCCATCATGCTACACTCCAGGTATCCGCCTCTCTACGCTCCAGGTATCCATCATGCTACGCTCCAGGTATCCATCATGCTACACTCCAGGTATCCATCATGCTACACTCCAGGTATCCATCATGCTACACTACAGGTATCCATCATGCTACACTCCAGGTATCCGTCATGCTACACTCCAGGTATCCGTCATGCTACGCTCCAGGTATCCGTAATGTTACGCTCCAGGTATCCGTCATGCTACAATTCAGGTATCCATCATGCTACGCTCCAGGCATCCGTCATGCTAAGCTCCAGGTATCCGTCATTCTACGCTCCAGGTATCCGTCATTCTATGCTCCAGGTATCCATCTTGCTACGCTCCAGGTATCCATCATGCAACGCTCCAGGTATCCATCATGCTACGCTCCAGGTATCCATCATGCTACGCTCCAGGTATCCGTCATTCTACGCTCCAGGTATCCGTCATTCTAAGCTCCAGGTATCCATCATGTATTTCTCCAGGTATCCATCATGCTACGCTCCAGGTATCCGTCATTCTAAGCTCCAGGTATCCATCATGTATTTCTCCAGGTATCCATCATGCTACGCTCCAGGTATCCGTCATTCTAAGCTCCAGGTATCCATCATGTATTTCTCCAGGTATCCATCATGCTACGCTCCAGGTATCCATCCTGCTACGCTACAGGTATCCGTCATGCTACGCTCCAGGTGTCCGTCATGCTACGCTCATGGTATCCATCATATTACGCTCCAGGTATCCGTCATTCTACGCTCCAGGTATCCATCATGCTACACTCCAGGTATCCATCATGCTCCACTCCAGGTATCCATCATGCTACGCTCCAGGTATCCATCATGCTACGCTTCAGGTATCCATCATGCCGCGCTCCAGGTATCCGTCATTCTACGCTCCAGGTATCCGTCATTCTACGCTCCAGGTATCCATCATGCTACACTCCAGGTATCCATCATGCTCCACTCCAGGTATCCATCATGCTACGCCCCAGGTATCCATCCTGCTACGCTACAGGTATTCGTCATGCTACGTTCCAGGTATCAGTCATGCTACGCTCCAGGCATCCATCCTGCTACGCTACAGGTATCCGTCATGCTACGCTCCAGGTATCCTTCATGCTACTCCCCAGGTATCCATCCTGCTACGCTACAGGTATCCATCATGCTACGCTCCAGGTATCCGTCATGCTACGCTCCAGGTATCCATCATGCTACGCTCCAGGTATCCGTCATGCTACGCTCCAGGTATCCATCATGCTACGCTCCAGGTATCCGTCATGCTACGCTCCAGGTATCCGTCATTCTACGCTCCAGGTATCCGCCATGCTACACTCCAGGTATCCGTCATGCTACGCTCCAGGTATCCATCATGCTACGCTCCAGGTATCCGTCATGCTACGCTCCAGGTATCCGTCATTCTACGCTCCAGGTATCCATCATGTATTTCTCCAGGTATCCATCTTGCTATGCTCCAGGTATCCGTCATTCTACGCTCCAGGTATCCGTCATTCTAAGCTCCAGGTATCCATCATGTATTTCTCCAGGTATCCATCTTGCTATGCTCCAGGTATCCGTCATTCTACGCTGCAGGTATCCATCATGCTACGCTCCAGGTATCCATCATGCTACGCTCCAGGTATCCATCATGCCACGCTCCAGGTATCCATCATGCTACGCTTCAGGTATCCATCATGCTACGCCCCAGGTTTCCATCCTGCTACGCTACAGGTAACCATCATGCTACGCTCCAGGTATCCGTCATGCTACGCTCCAGGTATCCATCATGCTACGCTCATGGTATCCATCATATTACGCTCCAGGTATCCATCATGCTACCCTCCAGGCATCCATCCTGCTACGCTACAGGTATCCGTCATGCTACGCTCCAGGTATCCGTCATGCTACGCTCCAGGTATCCATCATGCTACTCCCCAGGTATCCATCCTGTTACGCTACAGGTATCCATCATGCTACGCTCCAGGTATCCGTCATGCTGCGCTCCAGGTATCCATCATGCTACTCCCCAGGTATCCATCCTGTTACGCTACAGGTATCCATCCTGTTACGCTACAGGTATCCATCATGCTACACTCCAGGTATCCGCCTCTCTACGCTCCAGGTATCCATCATGCTACGCTCCAGGTATCCATCATGCTACACTCCAGGTATCCATCATGCTACACTCCAGGTATCCATCATGCTACACTACAGGTATCCATCATGCTACACTCCAGGTATCCGTCATGCTACACTCCAGGTATCCGTCATGCTACGCTCCAGGTATCCGTAATGTTACGCTCCAGGTATCCGTCATGCTACACTTCAGGTATCCATCATGCTACGCTCCAGGCATCCGTCATGCTAAGCTCCAGGTATCCGTCATTCTACGCTCCAGGTATCCGTCATTCTATGCTCCAGGTATCCATCTTGCTACGCTCCAGGTATCCATCATGCAACGCTCCAGGTATCCATCATGCTACGCTCCAGGTATCCATCATGCTACGCTCCAGGTATCCGTCATTCTACGCTCCAGGTATCCGTCATTCTAAGCTCCAGGTATCCATCATGTATTTCTCCAGGTATCCATCATGCTACGCTCCAGGTATCCGTCATTCTAAGCTCCAGGTATCCATCATGTATTTCTCCAGGTATCCATCATGCTACGCTCCAGGTATCCGTCATTCTAAGCTCCAGGTATCCATCATGTATTTCTCCAGGTATCCATCATGCTACGCTCCAGGTATCCATCCTGCTACGCTACAGGTATCCGTCATGCTACGCTCCAGGTGTCCGTCATGCTACGCTCCAGGCATCCATCCTGCTACGCTACAGGTATCCGTCATGCTACGCTCCAGGTATCCGTCATGCTACGCTCCAGGTATCCATCATGCTACTCCCCAGGTATCCATCCTGCTACATTACAGGTATCCATCATGCTACGCTCCAGGTATCCGTCATGCTACGCTCCAGGTATCCGTCATACTACGCTTCAGGTATCCGTCATGCTACGCTCCAGGTATCCGTCATGCTACGCCCCAGGTATCCGTCATGCTACGCTCCAGGTATCCGTCATACTACGCTCCAGTTATCCGTCATGCTACGCTCCAGGTATCCGTCATGCTACGCCCCAGGTATCCGTCATGCTACGCTCCAGGTATCCGTCATTCTACGCTCCAGGTATCCGTCATGCTACGCTCCAGGTATCCGTCATGCTACGCTCCAGGTATCCGTCATGCTACGCTCCAGGTATCCGTCATGCAACGCTCCAGGTATCCGTCATTCTACGCTCCAGGTATCCATGTTGCTACGCTCCAGGTATCCGTCATGCTACGCTCCAGGTATCCGTCATGCTACGCTCCAGGTATCCGTCATGCTACGCTCCAGGTATCCGTCATTCTACGCTCCAGGTATCCACCTTGCTACGCTCCAGGTATCCGTCATTGTACGCTCCAGGTATCCGTCATTCTAAGCTCCATGTATCCATCATGTTTTTCTCCAGGTATCCATCATGCTACGCTCCAGGTATCCGTCATTCTACGCTCCAGGTATCCATCATGCTACGCTCCAGGTATCCATCATGCTACACTCCAGGTATCCATCATGCCACGCTCCAGGTATCCATCATGCTACGCTTCAGGTATCCATCATGCTACGCCCCAGGTATCCATCATGCTCCACTCCAGGTATCCATCATGCTACGCTCCAGGTATCCATCATGCTACGCTCCAGGTATCCGTCATTGTACGCTCCAGGTATCCGTCATTCTAAGCTCCATGTATCCATCATGTATTTCTCCAGGTATCCATCATGCTACGCTCCAGGTATCCGTCATTCTACGCTCCAGGTATCCATCATGCTACGCTCCAGGTATCCATCATGCTACACTCCAGGTATCCATCATGCCACGCTCCAGGTATCCATCATGCTACGCTTCAGGTATCCATCATGCTACGCCCCAGGTATCCATCATGCTCCACTCCAGGTATCCATCATGCTACGCTCCAGGTATCCATCATGCTACGCTCCAGGTATCCGTCATGCTACCCTCCATGTACCCGTCATGCTACGCTCCAGGTATCTGTCATGCTATGCTCCAGGTATCCGTCATGCTACGCTCCAGGTATCCGTCATGCTACGCTCCAGGTATCCGTCATTCTACGCTCCGGGTATCCGTCATGCTACACTCCAGGTATCCGTCATGCTACGCTCCAGGTATCCATCATGCTACGCTCCAGGTATCCGTCATGCTACGCTCCAGGTATCCGTCATTCTACGCTCCAGGTATCCATCTTGCTAAGCTCCAGGTATCCGTCATTCTACGCTCCAGGTATCCGTCATTCTAAGCTCCAGGTATCCATCATGTATTTCTCCAGGTATCCATCATGCTATGCTCCAGGTATCCGTCATTCTACGCTCCAGGTATCCATCATGCTACGCTCCAGGTATCCATCATGCTACGCTCCAGGTATCCATCATGCTACGCTCCAGGTATCCATCATGCCACGCTCCAGGTATCCATCATGCTACGCTTCAGGTATCCATCATGCTACGCCCCAGGTTTCCATCCTGCTACGCTACAGGTAACCATCACGCTACGCTCCAGGTATCCGTCATGCTACGCTCCAGGTATCCATCATGCTACGCTCATGGTATCCATCATATTACGCTCCAGGTATCCATCATGCTACCCTCCAGGCATCCATCCTGCTACGCTACAGGTATCCGTCATGCTACGCTCCAGGTATCCATCATGCTACTCCCCAGGTATCCATCCTGCTACGCTACAGGTATCCATCATGCTACGCTCCAGGTATCCGTCATGCTACCCTCCATGTATCCGTCATGCTACGCTCCAGGTATCTGTCATGCTACGCTCCAGGTATCCGTCATGCTACGCCCCAGGTATCCGTCATGCTACGCTCCAGGTATCCGTCATGCTACGCTCCAGGTATCCATCATGCTACTCCCCAGGTATCCGTCATGCTACGCTCCAGGTATCCGTCATGCTACGCTCCAGGCATCCATTCTGCTATGCTACAGGTATCCGTAATGCTACGCTCCAGGTATCCGTCATGCTACGCTCCAGGTATCCGTCATGCTACGCTCCAGGTATCCGTCATGCTACGCTCCAGGTATCCGTCATTCTACGCTCCAGGTATCCGTCATGCTACGCTCCAGGTATCCGTCATGCTACGCTCCAGGCATCCGTCATTCTACGCCCCAGGTATCCATCATGCTACGCTCCAGGTACCCGTCATGCTACGCTCCAGGTATCCGTCATTCTACGCTCCAGGTATCCATCTTGCTACGCTCCAGGTATCCGTCATTCTACGCTCCAGTTATCCGTCATTCTAAGCTCCAGGTATCCATCATGTATTTCTCCAGGTATCCATCATGCTATGCTCCATGTATCCGTCATTCTACGCTCCAGGTATCCATCATGCTACGCTCCAGGTATCCATCATGCTACGCTCCAGGCATCCATCCTGCTACGCTACAGGTATCCGTCATGCTACGCTCCAGGTATCCATCATGCTACTCCCCAGGTATCCATCCTGCTACGCTACAGGTATCCATCATGCTACGCTCCAGGTATCCGTCATGCTACCCTCCATGTATCCGTCATGCTACGCTCCAGGTATCTGTCATGCTACGCTCCAGGTATCCGTCATGCTACGCTCCAGGTATCCGTCATGCTACGCTCCAGGTATCCGTCATGCTACGCTCCAGGTATCCGTCATGCTACGCTCCAGGTATCCGTAATGCTACGCTCCAGGTATCCGTCATGCTACGCTCCAGGTATCCGTCATGCTACGCTCCAGGTATCCATCATGCTACTCCCCAGGTATCCGTCATGCTACGCTCCAGGTATCCGTCATGCTACGCTCCAGGCATCCATTCTGCTATGCTACAGGTATCCGTCATGCTACGCTCCAGGTATCCGTCGTGCTACGCTCCAGGTATCGTCATGCTACGCTCCAGGTATCCGTCATGCTACGCTCCAGGTATCCGTCATGCTACGCTCCAGGTATCCGTCATGCTACGCTCCAGGTATCCGTAATGCTACGCTCCAGGTATCCGTCATGCTACGCTCCAGGTATCCGTCATGCTACGCTCCAGGTATCCGTCATGCTACGCTCCAGGTATCCGTCATTCTACGCTCCAGGTATCAGTCATGCTACGCTCCAGGTATCCGTCATGCTACGCTCCAGGCATCCGTCATTCTACGCCCCAGGTATCCATCATGCTACGCTCCAGGTACCCGTCATGCTACGCTCCAGGTATCCGTCATTCTACGCTCCAGGTATCCATCTTGCTACGCTCCAGGTATCCGTCATTCTACGCTCCAGTTATCCGTCATTCTAAGCTCCAGGTATTCATCATGTATTTCTCCAGGTATCCATCATGCTACGCTCCATGTATCCGTCATTCTACGCTCCAGGTATCCATCATGCTACGCTCCAGGTATCCATCATGCTACGCTCCAGGCATCCATCCTGCTACGCTACAGGTATCCGTCATGCTACGCTCCAGGTATCCATCATGCTACTCCCCAGGTATCCATCCTGCTACGCTACAGGTATCCATCATGCTACGCTCCAGGTATCCGTCATGCTACCCTCCATGTATCCGTCATGCTACGCTCCAGGTATCTGTCATGCTACGCTCCAGGTATCCGTCATGCTACGCCCCAGGTATCCGTCATGCTACGCTCCAGGTATCCGTCATGCTACGCTCCAGGTATCCATCATGCTACTCCCCAGGTATCCCTCATGCTACGCTCCAGGTATCCGTCATGCTACGCTCCAGGAATCCATTCTGCTATGCTACAGGTATCCGTCATGCTACGCTCCAGGTATCCGTCATGTTACGCTCCAGGTATCCATCGTGCTACGCTCCAGGTATCGTCATGCTACGCTCCAGGTATCCGTCATGCTACGCTCCAGGTATCCGTCATGCTACGCTCCAGGTATCCGTCATGCTACGCTCCAGGTATCCGTCATGCTACGCTCCAGGTATCCGTAATGCTACGCTCCAGGTATCCGTCATGCTACGCTCCAGGTATCCGTCATGCTACGCTCCAGGTATCCGTCATGCTACGCTCCAGGTATCCGTCATTCTACGCTCCAGGTATCCGTCATGCTACGCTCCAGGCATCCGTCATTCTACGCCCCAGGTATCCATCATGCTACGCTCCAGGTACCCGTCATGCTACGCTCCAGGTATCCGTCATTCTACGCTCCAGGTATCCATCTTGCTACGCTCCAGGTATCCGTCATTCTACGCTCCAGTTATCCGTCATTCTAAGCTCCAGGTATCCATCATGTATTTCTCCAGGTATCCATCATGCTACGCTCCATGTATCCGTCATTCTACGCTCCAGGTATCCATCATGCTACGCTCCAGGTATCCATCATGCTACACTCCAGGTATCCATCATGCCACGCTCCAGGTATCCATCATGCTACGCTTCAGGTATCCATCATGCTACGCTACAGATAACCGTCATGCTACGCTCCAGGTATCAGTCATGCTACGCTCCAGGTATCCATCATGCTACGCTCCAGGTATCCATAATGCTACGCTCCAGGTATCCATCATGCTACGCTCCAGGTATCCATCATGCTACTCTCCAGGTATCCGTCATGCTACGCTCCAGGTATCTGTCATGCTACGCTCCAGGTATCCGTCATGCTACGCTCCTGGTATCCGTCATGCTACGCTCCAGGTATCCGTAATCCTACCCTCCAGGTGTCCATCATGCTACGCTCCAGGTATCCATCATGCTACCCTCCAGGTATCTGTCATGCTACGCTCCAGGTATCCGTAATCCTACCCTCCAGGTGTCCATCATGCTACGCTCCAGGTATCCGTCATTCTACGCTCCAGGTCTCCGTCATGCTACGCTCCAGGTATCCGTCATGCTACGCTCCTGGTATCCGTCATGCTACGCTCCAGGTATCTGTCATTCTACGCTCCAGGTATCCATCTTGCTACGCTCCAGGTATCCATCATGCAACGCTCCAGGTATCCATCATGTTACGCTCCAGGTATCCGTCATGCTACGCTCCAGGTATCTGTCATTCTACGCTCCAGGTATCCGTCATTCTAAGCTCCAGGTATCCATCATGTATTTCTCCAGGTATCCATCATGCTACGCTCAAGGTATCCATCATGCTACGCTCCAGGTATCCATCATGCTACACTCCAGGTATCCATCATGCTAAGCCCCAGGTATCTATCCTGCTATGCTAAAGTTATCCATCATGCTATGCTCCAGGTATCCATCATGCTACTCTCCAGGTATCCGTCATGCTACGCTCCAGGTATCCGTCATGCTACGCTCCAGGTATCCGTCATGCTACGCTCCAGGTATCCGTCATGCTAAGCTCCAGGTATCCAACTTGCTACACTCCAGGTATCCATCACGCTACGCTCCAGGTATCCATCATGCTACACTCCAGGTATTCGTCATGCTACGCTCCAGGTATCCATCATGCTACGCTCCAGGTATTCATCAAGCTACACTCCAGGTATCCATCATGCTATGCTCCAGGTATCCGTCATGCTACGCTCCAGGTATCCATCATGCTACGCTCCAGGTATCCGTCATGCTCCGCTCCAGGTATCCGTCATTCTACGCTCCAGGTATCCGTCATGCTACGCTCATAGTATTCATCAAGCTGCACTCCAGGTATCCTTCATGCTACGCTCCAGGTATCCATCATGCTACGCTCCAGGTATCCGTCATTCTACGCTCCAGGTATCCGTCATGCTACGCTCCAGGTATCCGTCATGCCACGCTCCAGGTATCCGTCATGCTACGCTCCTGGTATCCGTCATGCTACGCTCCAGTATCTGTCATTCTACGCTCCAGGTATCCATCTTGTTACGCTCCAGGTATCCATCATGCAACGCTCTAGGTATCCATCATGCTACGCTCCAGGTATCCGTCATGCTACGCTCCAGGTATCTGTCATTTTACGCTCCAGGTATCCGTCACTCTAAGCTCCAGGTATCCATCATGTATTTCTCCAGGTATCCATCATGCTACTCTCCAGGTATCCATCATGCTACGCTCCAGGTATCCATCATGCTACACTCCAGGTATCCATCATGCTTCGCCCCAGGTATCCATCCTGCTATGCTACAGGTATCCATCATGCTACGCTCCAGGTATCCATCATGCTACCCTCCAGGTATCCATCATGCCACGCTCCAGGTATCCATCATGCTACGCTTCAGGTATCCATCATGCTACGCTACAGATAACCGTCATGCTACGCTCCAGGTATCAGTCATGCTACGCTCCAGGTATCCATCATGCTACGCTCCAGGGATCCATAATGCTACGCTCCAGGTATCCATCATGCTACGCTCCAGGTATCCATCATGCTACCCTCCAGGTAGACGTAATGCTACGCTTCAGGTATCCATAATGCTACGCTCCAGGTATCCATCATGCTACGCTCCAGGTATCCATCATGCTACCCTCCAGGTATCCGTCATGCTACGCTCCTGGTATCCATCATGCTACGCTCCAGGCATCCATCCAGCTACGCTACAGGTATCCGTCATGCTACGCTCCAGGTATCCATCATGCTACTCCCCAGGTATCCATCCTGCTACGCTATAGGTATCCATCATGCTACGCTCCAGGTATCCGTCATGCTACCCTCCATGTATCCGTCATGCTACGCTCCAGGTATCTGTCATGCTACGCTCCAGGTATCCGTCATGCTACGCCCCAGGTATCCGTCATGCTACGCTCCAGGTATCCGTCATGCTACGCTCCAGGTATCCATCATGCTACTCCCCAGGTATCCGTCATGCTACGCTCCAGGTATCCGTCATGCTACGCTCCAGGCATCCATTCTGCTATGCTACAGGTATCCGTCATGCTACGCTCCAGGTATCCGTCATGCTACGCTCCAGGTATCCATCGTGCTACGCTCCAGGTATCGTCATGCTACGCTCCAGGTATCCGTCATGCTACGCTCCAGGTATCCGTCATGCTACGCTCCAGGTATCCGTCATGCTACGCTCCAGGTATCCGTCATGCTACGCTCCAGGTATCCGTAATGCTACGCTCCAGGTATCCGTCATGCTACGCTCCAGGTATCCGTCATGCTACGCTCCAGGTATCCGTCATGCTACGCTCCAGGTATCCGTCATGCTACGCTCCAGGTATCCGTCATGCTACGCTCCAGGCATCCGTCATTCTACGCCCCAGGTATCCGTCATGCTACGCTCCAGGTACCCGTCATGCTACGCTCCAGGTATCCGTCATTCTACGCTCCAGGTATCCATCTTGCTACGCTCCAGGTATCCGTCATTCTACGCTCCAGTTATCCGTCATTCTAAGCTCCAGGTATCCATCATGTATTTCTCCAGGTATCCATCATGCTACGCTCCATGTATCCGTCATTCTACGCTCCAGGTATCCATCATGCTACGCTCCAGGTATCCATCATGCTACACTCCAGGTATCCATCATGCCACGCTCCAGGTATCCATCATGCTACGCTTCAGGTATCCATCATGCTACGCTACAGATAACCGTCATGCTACGCTCCAGGTGTCAGTCATGCTACGCTCCAGGTATCCATCATGCTACGCTCCAGGTATCCATAATGCTACGCTCCAGGTATCCATCATGCTACGCTCCAGGTATCCATCATGCTACCCTCCAGGTATCCGTCATGCTACGCTCCAGGTATCTGTCATGCTACGCTCCAGGTATCCGTCATGCTACGCTCCTGGTATCCGTCATGCTACGCTCCAGGTATCCGTAATCCTACCCTCCAGGTGTCCATCATGCTACGCTCCAGGTATCCATCATGCTACCCTCCAGGTATCTGTCATGCTACGCTCCAGGTATCCGTAATCCTACCCTCCAGTTGTCCATCATGCTACGCTCCAGGTATCCGTCATTCTACGCTCCAGGTCTCCATCATGCTACGCTCCAGGTATCCGTCATGCTACGCTCCTGGTATCCGTCATGCTACGCTCCAGGTATCTGTCATTCTACGCTCCAGGTATCCATCTTGCTACGCTCCAGGTATCCATCATGCAACGCTCCAGGTATCCATCATGTTACGCTCCAGGTATCCGTCATGCTACGCTCCAGGTATCTGTCATTCTACGCTCCAGGTATCCGTCATTCTAAGCTCCAGGTATCCATCATGTATTTCTCCAGGTATCCATCATGCTACGCTCAAGGTATCCATCATGCTACGCTCCAGGTATCCATCATGCTACACTCCAGGTATCCATCATGCTACGCCCCAGGTATCTATCCTGCTATGCTACAGTTATCCATCATGCTACGCTCCAGGTATCCATCATGCTACTCTCCAGGTATCCGTCATGCTACGCTCCAGGTATCCGTCATGCTACGCTCCAGGTATCCGTCATGCTACGCTCCAGGTATCCGTCATGCTAAGCTCCAGGTATCCAACTTGCTACACTCCAGGTATCCATCACGCTACGCTCCAGGTATCCATCATGCTACACTCCAGGTATTCGTCATGCTACGCTCCAGGTATCCATCATGCTACGCCCCAGGTATTCATCAAGCTACACTCCAGGTATCCATCATGC
Source organism: Salvelinus fontinalis (assembly GCF_029448725.1). Classification (NCBI taxonomy): domain Eukaryota; kingdom Metazoa; phylum Chordata; class Actinopteri; order Salmoniformes; family Salmonidae; genus Salvelinus; species Salvelinus fontinalis. The sequence continues at coordinate 81,837,149 of NC_074665.1, forward strand.
TATGCTCCAGGTATCCGTCATGCTACGCTCCAGGTATCCATCATGCTACGCTCCAGGTATCCGTCATGCTACGCTCCAGGTATCCGTCATTCTACGCTCCAGGTATCCGTCATGCTACGCTCATAGTATTCATCAAGCTGCACTCCAGGTATCCTTCATGCTACGCTCCAGGTATCCATCATGCTACGCTCCAGGTATCCGTCATTCTACGCTCCAGGTATCCGTCATGCTACGCTCCAGGTATCCGTCATGCCACGCTCCAGGTATCCGTCATGCTACGCTCCTGGTATCCGTCATGCTACGCTCCAGTATCTGTCATTCTACGCTCCAGGTATCCATCTTGCTACGCTCCAGGTATCCATCATGCAACGCTCTAGGTAACCATCATGCTACGCTCCAGGTATCCGTCATGCTACGCTCCAGGTATCTGTCATTTTACGCTCCAGGTATCCGTCACTCTAAGCTCCAGGTATCCATCATGTATTTCTCCAGGTATGCATCATGCTACTCTCCAGGTATCCATCATGCTACGCTCCAGGTATCCATCATGCTACACTCCAGGTATCCATCATGCTACGCCCCAGGTATCCATCCTGCTATGCTACAGGTATCCATCATGCTACGCTCCAGGTATCCATCATGCTAACCTCCAGGTATCCGTCATGCTACGCTCCAGGTATCTGTCATGCTACGCTCCAGGTATCTGTCATGCTACGCTCCTGGTATCGGTCATGCTACGCTCCAGGTATCCGTAATCCTACCCTCCAGGTGTCCATCATGCTACGCTCCAGGTATCCATCATGCTACCCTCCAGGTATCTGTCATGCTACGCTCCAGGTATCCGTAATCCTACCCTCCAGGTGTCCATCATGCTACGCTCCAGGTATCCGTCATTCTACGCTCCAGGTCTCCGTCATGCTACGCTCCAGGTATCCGTCATGCTACGCTCCTGGTATCCGTCATGCTACGCTCCAGGTATCTGTCATTCTACGCTCCAGGTATCCATCTTGGTAAGCTCCAGGTATCCATCATGCAACGCTCCAGGTATCCATCATGTTACGCTCCAGGTATCCTTCATGCTACGCTCCAGGTATCTGTCATTCTACGCTCCAGATATCCGTCATTCTAAGCTCCAGGTATCCATCATGTATTTCTCCAGGTATCCATCATGCTACGCTCAAGGTATCCATCATGCTACGCTCCAGGTATCCATCATGCTACACTCCAGGTATCCATCATGCTACGCCCCAGGTATCTATCCTGCTATGCTACAGTTATCCATCATGCTACGCTCCAGGTATCCATCATGCTACTCTCCAGGTATCCGTCATGCTACGCTCCAGGTATCCGTCATGCTACGCTCCAGGTATCCGTCATTCTACGCTCCAGGTATCCGTCATGCTAAGCTCCAGGTATCCAACTTGCTACACTCCAGGTATCCATCACGCTACGCTCCAGGTATCCATCATGCTACACTCCAGGTATTCGTCATGCTACGCTCCAGGTATCCATCATGCTACGCTCCAGGTATTCATCAAGCTACACTCCAGGTATCCATCATGCTATGCTCCAGGTATCCGTCATGCTACGCTCCAGGTATCCATCATGCTACGCTCCAGGTATTCGTCATGCTACGCTCCAGGTATCCGTCATTCTACGCTCCAGGTATCCGTCATGCTACGCTCATAGTATTCATCAAGCTGCACTCCAGGAATCCTTCATGCTACGCTCCAGGTATCCATCATGCTACGCTCCAGGTATCCGTCATTCTACGCTCCAGGTATCCGTCATGCTACGCTCCAGGTATCCGTCATGCCACGCTCCAGGTATCCGTCATAATACGCTCCTGGTATCCGTCATGCTACGCTCCAGTATCTGTCATTCTACGCTCCAGGTATCCATCTTGCTACGCTCCAGGTATACATCATGCAACGCTCTAGGTATCCATCATGCTACGCTCCAGGTATCCGTCATGCTACGCTCCAGGTATCTGTCATTTTACGCTCCAGGTATCCGTCACTCTAAGCTCCAGGTATCCATCATGTATTTCTCCAGGTATCCTTCATGCTACTCTCCAGGTATCCATCATGCTACGCTCCAGGTATCCATCATGCTACACTCCAGGTATCCATCATGCTACGCCCCAGGTATCCATCCTGCTATGCTACAGGTATCCATCATGCTACGCTCCAGGTATCCATTATGCTACGCTCCAGGTATCCGTCATGCTACACTCCAGGTATCCGTCATGCTACGCTCCAGGTATCCGTCATGCTACGCTCCAGGTATCCGTCATGCTAAGCTCCAGGTATCTAACTTGCTACACTCCAGGTATCCATCACGCTACGCTCCAGGTATCCATCATGCTACACTCCAGGTTTTCGTCATGCTACGCTCCAGGTATCCATCATGCTACGCTCCAGGTATCCATCATGCTACGCTCCAGGTATCCATCATTCTACGCTCCAGGTTTCCGTCATTCTACGCTCCAGGTATCCATCATGCATTTCTCCAGGTATCCATCATGCTACGCTCCAGGTATCCGTCATTCTACGCTCTATGTATCCGTCATGCTACACTCCAGGTATCCATCATGCTACACTCCAGGTATCCATCATGCTACACTCCAGGTATCCATCATGCTACGCTCCAGGTATTCATCAAGCTACACTCCAGGTATCCATCATGCATGCTCTTGGTATCCGTCATGCTACGCTCCAGGTATCCATCATGCTACGCTCCAGGTATCCGTATTCCTACCCTCCAGGTGTCCATCATGCTACGCTCCAGGTATCCGTCATTCTACGCTCCAGGTCTCCGTCATGCTACGCTCCAGGTATCCATCATGCTACACTCCAGGTATTCGTCATGCTACGCTCCAGGTATCCATCATGCTACGCTCCAGGTATTCATCAAGCTACACTCCAGGTATCCATCATGCTACGCTCCAGGTATCCGTCATGCTACGCTCCAGGTATCCGTCATTCTACGCTCCAGGTATCCGTCATGCTACGCTCATAGTATTCATCAAGCTGCACTCCAGGTATCCTTCATGCTACGCTCCAGGTATCCATCATGCTACGCTCCAGGTATCCGTCATTCTACGCTCCAGGTATCCGTCATGCTACGCTCCAGGTATCCGTCATGCCACGCTCCAGGTATCCGTCATGCTACGCTCCTGGTATCCGTCATGCTACGCTCCAGTATCTGTCATTCTACGCTCCAGGTATCCATCTTGCTACGCTCCAGGTATCCATCATGCAACGCTCTAGGTATCCATCATGCTACGCTCCAGGTATCCGTCATGCTACGCTCCAGGTATCTGTCATTCTACTCTCCAGGTATCCGTCACTCTAAGCTCCAGGTATCATCATGTATTTCTCCAGGTATCCATCATGCTACTCTCCAGGTATCCATCATGCTACGCTCCAGGTATCCATCATGCTACACTCCAGGTATCCATCATGCTACGCCCCAGGTATCCATCCTGCTATGCTACAGGTATCCATCATGCTACGCTCCAGGTATCCGTCATGCTACGCTCCAGGTATCTGTCATGCTAAGCTCCAGGTATCTAACTTGCTACACTCCAGGTATCCATCACGCTACGCTCCAGGTATCCATCATGCTACACTCCAGGTTTTCGTCATGCTACGATCCAGGTATCCATCATGCTACGCTCCAGGTATCCATCGTTCTACGCTCCAGGTATCCGTCATTCTACGCTCCAGGTATCCATCATGCATTTCTCCAGGTATCCATCATGCTACGCTCCAGGTATCCGTCATTCTACGCTCCAGGTCTCCGTCATGCTACGCTCCAGGTATCCGTCATGCTACGCTCCTGGTATCCGTCATGCTACGCTCCAGGTATCTGTCATTCTACGCTCCAGGTATCCATCTAGCTACGCTCCAGGTATCCATCATGCAACGCTCCAGGTATCCATCATGTTACGCTCCAGGTATCCGTCATGCTACGCTCCAGGTATCTGTCATTCTACGCTCCAGATATCCGTCATTCTAAGCTCCAGGTATCCATCATGTATTTCTCCAGGTATCCATCATGCTACGCTCAAGGTATCCATCATGCTACGCTCCAGGTATCCATCATGCTACACTCCAGGTATCCATCATGCTACGCCCCAGGTATCCATCCTGCTATGCTACAGGTATCCATCATGCTACGCTCCAGGTATCCATCATGCTACGCTCCAGGTATCCGTCATGCTACGCTCCAGGTATCCGTCATGCTACGCTCCAGGTATCCGTCATGCTACGCTCCAGGTATCCGTCATGCTAAGCTCCAGGTATCTAACTTGCTACACTCCAGGTATCCATCACGCTACGCTCCAGGTATCCATCATGCTACACTCCAGGTTTTCGTCATGCTACGCTCCAGGTATCCATCATGCTACGCTCCAGGTATCCATCATTCTACGCTCCAGGTTTCCGTCATTCTACGCTCCAGGTATCCATCATGCATTTCTCCAGGTATCCATCATGCTACGCTCCAGGTATCCGTCATTCTACGCTCTATGTATCCGTCATGCTACACTCCAGGTATCCATCATGCTACACTCCAGGTATCCATCATGCTACACTCCAGGTATCCATCATGCTACGCTCCAGGTATTCATCAAGCTACACTCCAGGTATCCATCATGCATGCTCTTGGTATCCGTCATGCTACGCTCCAGGTATCCATCATGCTACGCTCCAGGTATCCGTATTCCTACCCTCCAGGTGTCCATCATGCTACGCTCCAGGTATCCGTCATTCTACGCTCCAGGTCTCCGTCATGCTACGCTCCAGGTATCCGTCATGCACGCTCCTGGTATCCGTCATGCTACGCTCCAGGTATCTGTCATTCTACGCTCCAGGTATCCGTCATTCTAAGCTCCAGGTATCCATCATGTATTTCTCCAGGTATCCATCATGCTACGCTCCAGGTATCCATCATGCTACGCTCCAGGTATCCAACTTGCTACACTCCAGGTATCCATCACGCTACGCTCCAGGTATCCATCATGCTACACTCCAGGTATTCGTCATGCTACGCTCCAGGTATCCATCATGCTACGCTCCAGGTATTCATCAAGCTACACTCCAGGTATCCATCATGCTACGCTCCAGGTATCCGTCATGCTACGCTCCAGGTATCCGTCATTCTACGCTCCAGGTATCCGTCATGCTACGCTCATAGTATTCATCAAGCTGCACTCCAGGTATCCTTCATGCTACGCTCCAGGTATCCATCATGCTACGCTCCAGGTATCCGTCATTCTACGCTCCAGGTATCCGTCATGCTACGCTCCAGGTATCCGTCATGCCACGCTCCAGGTATCCGTCATGCTACGCTCCTGGTATCCGTCATGCTACGCTCCAGTATCTGTCATTCTACTCTCCAGGTATCCATCTTGCTACGCTCCAGGTATCCATCATGCAACGCTCTAGGTATCCATCATGCTACGCTCCAGGTATCCGTCATGCTACGCTCCAGGTATCTGTCATTCTACTCTCCAGGTATCCGTCACTCTAAGCTCCAGGTATCATCATGTATTTCTCCAGGTATCCATCATGCTACTCTCCAGGTATCCATCATGCTACGCTCCAGGTATCCATCATGCTACACTCCAGGTATCCATCATGCTACGCCCCAGGTATCCATCCTGCTATGCTACAGGTATCCATCATGCTACGCTCCAGGTATCCGTCATGCTACGCTCCAGGTATCCGTCATGCTAAGCTCCAGGTATCTAACTTGCTACACTCCAGGTATCCATCACGCTACGCTCCAGGTATCCATCATGCTACACTCCAGGTTTTCGTCATGCTACGATCCAGGTATCCATCATGCTACGCTCCAGGTATCCATCATTCTACGCTCCAGGTATCCGTCATTCTACGCTCCAGGTATCCATCATGCATTTCACCAGGTATCCATCATGCTACGCTCCAGGTATCCGTCATTCTACGCTCTATGTATCCGTCATGCTACACTCCAGGTATCCATCATGCTACACTCCAGGTATCCATCATGCTACACTCCAGGTATCCATCATGCTACGCTCCAGGTATTCATCAAGCTACACTCCAGGTATCCATCATGCATGCTCTAGGTATCCGTCATGCTACGCTCCAAGTATCCATCATGCTACGCTCCAGGTATCCGTCATGCTACGCTCCAGGTATCCGTAATCCTACCCTCCAGGTGTCCATCATGCTACGCTCCAGGTATCCGTCATTCTACGCTCCAGGTCTCCGTCATGCTACGCTCCAGGTATCCGTCATGCTACGCTCCTGGTATCCGTCATGCTACGCTCCAGGTATCTGTCATTCTACGCTCCAGGTATCCATCTTGCTACGCTCCAGGTATCCATCATGCAACGCTCCAGGTATCCATCATGTTACGCTCCAGGTATCCGTCATGCTACGCTCCAGGTATCTGTCATTCTACGCTCCAGGTATCCGTCATTCTAAGCTCCAGGTATTCATCAAGCTACACTCCAGGTATCCATCATGCTACGCTCCAGGTATCCGTCATGCTACGCTCCAGGTATCCGTCATTCTACGCTCCAGGTATCCGTCATGCTACGCTCATAGTATTCATCAAGCTGCACTCCAGGTATCCTTCATGCTACGCTCCAGGTATCCATCATGCTACGCTCCAGGTATCCGTCATTCTACGCTCCAGGTATCCATCATGCTACGCTCCAGGTATCCGTCATGCCACGCTCCAGGTATCCGTCATGCTACGCTCCTGGTATCCGTCATGCTACGCTCCAGTATCTGTCATTCTACGCTCCAGGTATCCATCTTGCTACGCTCCAGGTATCCATCATGCAACGCTCTAGGTATCCATCATGCTACGCTCCAGGTATCCGTCATGCTACGCTCCAGGTATCTGTCATTCTACTCTCCAGGTATCCGTCACTCTAAGCTCCAGGTATCCATCATCTATTTCTCCAGGTATCCATCATGCTACTCTCCAGGTATCCATCGTGCTACGCTCCAGGTATCCATCATGCTACACTCCAGGTATCCATCATGCTACGCCCCAGGTATCCATCCTGCTATGCTACAGGTATCCATCATGCTACGCTCCAGGTATCCGTCATGCTACGCTCCAGGTATCCGTCATGCTAAGCTCCAGGTATCTAACTTGCTACACTCCAGGTATCCATCACGCTACGCTCCAGGTATCCATCATGCTACACTCCAGGTTTTCGTCATGCTACGATCCAGGTATCCATCATGCTACGCTCCAGGTATCCATCATTCTACGCTCCAGGTATCCGTCATTCTACGCTCCAGGTATCCATCATGCATTTCTCCAGGTATCCATCATGCTACGCTCCAGGTATCCGTCATTCTACGCTCTATGTATCCGTCATGCTACACTCCAGGTATCCATCATGCTATACTCCAGGTATCCATCATGCTACACTCCAGGTATCCATCATGCTACGCTCCGGGTATTCATCAAGCTACACTCCAGGTATCCATCATGCATGCTCTAGGTATCCGTCATGCTACGCTCCAGGTATCCATCATGCTACGCTCCAGGTATCCGTCATGCTACGCTCCAGGTATCCGTAATCCTACCCTCCAGGTGTCCATCATGCTACGCTCCAGGTATCCGTCATTCTACGCTCCAGGTCTCCGTCATGCTACGCTCCAGGTATCCGTCATGCTACGCTCCTGGTATCCGTCATGCTACGCTCCAGGTATCTGTCATTCTACGCTCCAGGTATCCATCTTGCTACGCTCCAGGTATCCATCATGCAACGCTCCAGGTATCCATCATGTTACGCTCCAGGTATCCGTCATGCTACGCTCCAGGTATCTGTCATTCTACGCTCCAGGTTTCCGTCATTCTAAGCTCCAGGTATCCATCATGTATTTCTCCAGGTATCCATCATGCTACGCACCAGGTATCCATCACGCTACGCTCCAGGTATCCATCATGCTACACTCCAGGTATTCGTCATGCTACGCTCCAGGTATCCATCATGCTACGCTCCAGGTATCCGTCATTCTACGCTCCAGGTATCCGTCATGCTAAGCTCCAGGTATCCGTCATTCTACGCTCCAGGTATCCATCATGCTACGCTCCAGGTATCCGTCATTCTACGCTCCAGGTATCCGTCATGCTACGCTCCAGGTATCCATCATGCTACGCTCCAGGTATCCGTCATGCTACGCTCCAGGTATCCATCATGCTACGCTCCAGGTATCCGTCATTCTACGCTCCAGGTATCCGTCATGCTACGCTCCAGGTATCCGTCATTCTACGCTCCAGGTATCCATCATGCATTTCTCCAGGTATCCATCATGCTACGCTCCAGGTATCCGTCATTCTACGCTCCAGGTCTCCGTCATGCTACGCTCCAGGTATCCGTCATGCTACGCTCCTGGTATCCGTCATGCTACGCTCCAGGTATCTGTCATTCTACGCTCCAGGTATCCATCTAGCTACGCTCCAGGTATCCATCATGCAACGCTCCAGGTATCCATCATGTTACGCTCCAGGTATCCGTCATGCTACGCTCCAGGTATCTGTCATTCTACGCTCCAGATATCCGTCATTCTAAGCTCCAGGTATCCATCATGTATTTCTCCAGGTATCCATCATGCTACGCTCAAGGTATCCATCATGCTACGCTCCAGGTATCCATCATGCTACACTCCAGGTATCCATCATGCTACGCCCCAGGTGTCTATCCTGCTATGCTACAGTTATCCATCATGCTACGCTCCAGGTATCCATCATGCTACTCTCCAGGTATCCGTCATGCTACGATCCAGGTATCCGTCATGCTACGCTCCAGGTATCCGTCATTCTACGCTCCAGGTATCCGTCATGCTAAGCTCCAGGTATCCAACTTGCTACACTCCAGGTATCCATCACGCTACGCTCCAGGTATCCATCATGCTACACTCCAGGTATTCGTCATGCTACGCTCCAGGTATCCATCATGCTACGCTCCAGGTATTCATCAAGCTACACTCCAGGTATCCATCATGCTATGCTCCAGGTATCCGTCATGCTACGCTCCAGGTATCCATCATGCTACGCTCCAGGTATCCGCCATGCTACGCTCCAGGTATCCGTCATTCTACGCTCCAGGTATCCGTCATGCTACGCTCATAGTATTCATCAAGCTGCACTCCAGGTATCCTTCATGCTACGCTCCAGGTATCCATCATGCTACGCTCCAGGTATCCGTCATTCTACGCTCCAGGTATCCGTCATGCTACGCTCCAGGTATCCGTCATGCCACGCTCCAGGTATCCGTCATGCTACTCTCCTGGTATCCGTCATGCTACGCTCCAGTATCTGTCATTCTAAACTCCAGGTATCCATCTTGCTACGCTCCAGGTATCCATCATGCAACGCTCTAGGTATCCATCATGCTACGCTCCAGGTATCCGTCATGCTACGCTCCAGGTATCTGTAATTTTACGCTCCAGGTATCCGTCACTCTAAGCTCCAGGTATCCATCATGTATTTCTCCAGGTATCCATCATGCTACTCTCCAGGTATCCATCATGCTACGCTCCAGGTATCCATCATGCTACACTCCATGTATCCATCATGCTACGCCCCAGGTATCCATCCTGCTATGCTACAGGTATCCATCATGCTACGCTCCAGGTATCCATCATGCTACGCTCCAGGTATCCGTCATGCTACGCTCCAGGTATCCATCATGCTACACTCCAGGTTTTCGTCATGCTACGCTCCAGGTATCCATCATGCTACGCTCCAGGTATCCATCATTCTACGCTCCAGGTATCCGTCATTCTACGCTCCAGGTATCCATCATGCATTTCTCCAGGTATCCATCATGCTACGCTCCAGGTATCCGTCATTCTACGCTCTATGTATCCGTCATGCTACACTCCAGGTATCCATCATGCTACACTCCAGGTATCCATCATGCTACACTCCAGGTATCCATCATGCTACGCTCCAGGTATTCATCAAGCTACACTCCAGGTATCCATCATGCATGCTCTAGGTATCCGTCATGCTACGCTCCAGGTATCCATCATGCTACGCTCCAGGTATCCGTAATCCTACCCTCCAGGTGTCCATCATGCTACGCTCCAGGTATCCGTCATTCTACGCTCCAGGTCTCCGTCATGCTACGCTCCAGGTCTCCGTCATGCTACGCTCCAGGTATCCGTCATGCACGCTCCTGGTATCCGTCATGCTACGCTCCAGGTATCTGTCATTCTACGCTCCAGGTATCCGTCATTCTAAGCTCCAGGTATCCATCATGTATTTCTCCAGGTATCCATCATGCTACGCTCCAGGTATCCATCATGCTACGCTCCAGGTATCCAACTTGCTACACTCCAGGTATCCATCACGCTACGCTCCAGGTATCCATCATGCTACACTCCAGGTATTCGTCATGCTACGCTCCAGGTATCCATCATGCTACGCTCCAGGTATTCATCAAGCTACACTCCAGGTATCCATCATGCTACGCTCCAGGTATCCGTCATGCTACGCTCCAGGTATCCGTCATTCTACGCTCCAGGTATCCGTCATGCTACGCTCATAGTATTCATCAAGCTGCACTCCAGGTATCCTTCATGCTACGCTCCAGGTATCCATCATGCTACGCTCCAGGTATCCGTCATTCTACGCTCCAGGTATCCGTCATGCTACGCTCCAGGTATCCGTCATGCCACGCTCCAGGTATCCGTCATGCTACGCTCCTGGTATCCGTCATGCTACGCTCCAGTATCTGTCATTCTACTCTCCAGGTATCCATCTTGCTACGCTCCAGGTATCCATCATGCAACGCTCTAGGTATCCATCATGCTACGCTCCAGGTATCCGTCATGCTACGCTCCAGGTATCTGTCATTCTACTCTCCAGGTATCCGTCACTCTAAGCTCCAGGTATCATCATGTATTTCTCCAGGTATCCATCATGCTACTCTCCAGGTATCCATCATGCTACGCTCCAGGTATCCATCATGCTACACTCCAGGTATCCATCATGCTACGCCCCAGGTATCCATCCTGCTATGCTACAGGTATCCATCATGCTACGCTCCAGGTATCCGTCATGCTACGCTCCAGGTATCCGTCATGCTAAGCTCCAGGTATCTAACTTGCTACACTCCAGGTATCCATCACGCTACGCTCCAGGTATCCATCATGCTACACTCCAGGTTTTCGTCATGCTACGATCCAGGTATCCATCATGCTACGCTCCAGGTATCCATCATTCTACGCTCCAGGTATCCGTCATTCTACGCTCCAGGTATCCATCATGCATTTCACCAGGTATCCATCATGCTACGCTCCAGGTATCCGTCATTCTACGCTCTATGTATCCGTCATGCTACACTCCAGGTATCCATCATGCTACACTCCAGGTATCCATCATGCTACACTCCAGGTATCCATCATGCTACGCTCCAGGTATTCATCAAGCTACACTCCAGGTATCCATCATGCATGCTCTAGGTATCCGTCATGCTACGCTCCAAGTATCCATCATGCTACGCTCCAGGTATCCGTCATGCTACGCTCCAGGTATCCGTAATCCTACCCTCCAGGTGTCCATCATGCTACGCTCCAGGTATCCGTCATTCTACGCTCCAGGTCTCCGTCATGCTACGCTCCAGGTATCCGTCATGCTACGCTCCTGGTATCCGTCATGCTACGCTCCAGGTATCTGTCATTCTACGCTCCAGGTATCCATCTTGCTACGCTCCAGGTATCCATCATGCAACGCTCCAGGTATCCATCATGTTACGCTCCAGGTATCCGTCATGCTACGCTCCAGGTATCTGTCATTCTACGCTCCAGGTATCCGTCATTCTAAGCTCCAGGTATTCATCAAGCTACACTCCAGGTATCCATCATGCTACGCTCCAGGTATCCGTCATGCTACGCTCCAGGTATCCGTCATTCTACGCTCCAGGTATCCGTCATGCTACGCTCATAGTATTCATCAAGCTGCACTCCAGGTATCCTTCATGCTACGCTCCAGGTATCCATCATGCTACGCTCCAGGTATCCGTCATTCTACGCTCCAGGTATCCATCATGCTACGCTCCAGGTATCCGTCATGCCACGCTCCAGGTATCCGTCATGCTACGCTCCTGGTATCCGTCATGCTACGCTCCAGTATCTGTCATTCTACGCTCCAGGTATCCATCTTGCTACGCTCCAGGTATCCATCATGCAACGCTCTAGGTATCCATCATGCTACGCTCCAGGTATCCGTCATGCTACGCTCCAGGTATCTGTCATTCTACTCTCCAGGTATCCGTCACTCTAAGCTCCAGGTATCCATCATCTATTTCTCCAGGTATCCATCATGCTACTCTCCAGGTATCCATCGTGCTACGCTCCAGGTATCCATCATGCTACACTCCAGGTATCCATCATGCTACGCCCCAGGTATCCATCCTGCTATGCTACAGGTATCCATCATGCTACGCTCCAGGTATCCGTCATGCTACGCTCCAGGTATCCGTCATGCTAAGCTCCAGGTATCTAACTTGCTACACTCCAGGTATCCATCACGCTACGCTCCAGGTATCCATCATGCTACACTCCAGGTTTTCGTCATGCTACGATCCAGGTATCCATCATGCTACGCTCCAGGTATCCATCATTCTACGCTCCAGGTATCCGTCATTCTACGCTCCAGGTATCCATCATGCATTTCTCCAGGTATCCATCATGCTACGCTCCAGGTATCCGTCATTCTACGCTCTATGTATCCGTCATGCTACACTCCAGGTATCCATCATGCTATACTCCAGGTATCCATCATGCTACACTCCAGGTATCCATCATGCTACGCTCCGGGTATTCATCAAGCTACACTCCAGGTATCCATCATGCATGCTCTAGGTATCCGTCATGCTACGCTCCAGGTATCCATCATGCTACGCTCCAGGTATCCGTCATGCTACGCTCCAGGTATCCGTAATCCTACCCTCCAGGTGTCCATCATGCTACGCTCCAGGTATCCGTCATTCTACGCTCCAGGTCTCCGTCATGCTACGCTCCAGGTATCCGTCATGCTACGCTCCTGGTATCCGTCATGCTACGCTCCAGGTATCTGTCATTCTACGCTACAGGTATCCATCTTGCTACGCTCCAGGTATCCATCATGCAACGCTCCAGGTATCCATCATGTTACGCTCCAGGTATCCGTCATGCTACGCTCCAGGTATCTGTCATTCTACGCTCCAGGTATCCGTCATTCTAAGCTCCAGGTATCCATCATGTATTTCTCCAGGTATCCATCATGCTACGCACCAGGTATCCATCACGCTACGCTCCAGGTATCCATCATGCTACACTCCAGGTATTCGTCATGCTACGCTCCAGGTATCCATCATGCTACGCTCCAGGTATTCATCAAGCTACACTCCAGGTATCCATCATGCTATGCTCCAGGTATCCGTCATGCTACGCTCCAGGTATATATCATGCTACGCTCCAGGTATCCGTCATGCCACGCTCCAGGTGTCCGTCATGCTACGCTCATAGTATTCATCAAGCTGCACACCAGGTATCCTTCAATCAATCAATCAATTTTATTTTATATAGCCCTTCGTACATCAGGTAATATCTCGAAGTGCTGTACAGAAACCCAGCCTAAAACCCCAAACAGCTAGAATGCAGGTGTAGAAGCACGGTGGCTAGGAAAAACTCCCTAGAAAGGCCAAAACCTAGGAAGAAACCTAGAGAGGAACCAGGCTATGAGGGGTGGCCAGTCCTCTTCTGGCTGTGCCGGGTGGAGATTATAACAGAACTATGCCAAGATGTTCAAAAATGTTCATAAGTGACAAGCATGGTCAAATAATAATCATGAATAATTTTCAGTTGGCTTTTCATAGCTGATCATTAAGAGTTGAAAAACAACAGGTCTGGGACAGGTGGCGGTTCCATAACCGCAGGCAGAACAGCTGAAACTGGAATAGCAGCAAGGCCAGGCGGACTGGGGACAGCAAGGAGTCACCACGGGCGGCAGTCCCGACGCATGGTCCTAGGGCCCAGGTCCTCCGAGAGAAAGAAAGAGAGAAGGAGAAAATTAGAGAGAGCCAAGATTTTCAAAATGTTCATAAATGACAAGCATGGTCAAATAATAATCAGGAATAAATCTCAGTTGGCTTTTCATAGCCGATCATTAAGAGTTGAAAACAGCAGGTCTGGGACAGGTAGGGGTTTCGTAACCGCAGGCAGAAACAGTTGAAACTGGAATAGCAGCAAGGCCGGGCGGACTGGGGACAGCAAGGTGTCAGCATGCCCGGTAGTCCTGACGTATGGTCCTAGGGCTCAGGTTCTCAGAGAGAAAGAGAGAACGAGAGAATTAGAGAGAGCATACTTAAATTCACACAGGACACTGGATAAGACAGGAGAAGTACTCCAGGTATAACCAACTGACCCTAGCCCCCCGACACATAAACTACTGCAGCATAAATACTGGAGGCTGAGACAGGAGCGGTCAGGAGACACTGTGGCCCCATCCGAAGAAACCCCCGGACAGGGCCAAACAGGAAGGATATAACCCCACCCACTCTGCCAAAGCACAGCCCCCACACCACTAGAGGGATATCCTCAACCACCAACTTACAATCCTGAGACAAGGCCGAGTATAGCCCACAAAGGTCTCCACCACAGCACAACCAAGGGGGGGCGCCAACCCAGACAGGAAGCTCACGTCAGCAACTCAACCCACTCAAGTGACGCACCCCTCCTAGGGACGGCATGAAAGAGCACCAGCAAGCCAGTGACTCAGCCCCAGTAACAGGGTTAGAGGCAGAGAATCCCAGTGGAGAGAGGGGAACCGGCCCTGGAGAGACAGCAAGGGTGGTTCGTTGCTCCAGAGCCTTTCCGTTCACCTTCACACTCCTGGGCCAGACTACACTCAATCATATGACCTACTGAAGAGATAAGTCTTCAGTAAAGACTTAAAGGTTGAGACCGAGTCTGCGTCTCTCACATGGGTAGGCAGACTGTTCCATAAAAATGGAGATCTATAGGAGAAAGCCCTGCCTCCAGCTGTTTGCTTAGAAATTTTAGGGACAATTAGGAGGCCTGCGTCTTGTGACCGTAGCGTACGTGTAGGTATGTACGGCAGGACCAACTCGGAAAGATAGGTAGGAGCAAGCCCATGTAACGCTTTATAGGTTAACAGTAAAACCTTGAAATCAGCCCTTGCCTTAACGGGAAGCCAGTGTAGGGAAGCTAGCACTGGAGTAATATGATCAAATTTCTTGGTTCTAGTCAGGATTCTAGCAGCCGTATTTAGCACTAACTGAAGTTTATTTAGTGCTTTATCCGGGTAGCCGGAAAGTAGAGCATTGCAGTAGTCTAACCTAGAAGTAACAAATGCATGGATTAATTTTTCTGCATCATTTTTGGACAGAAAATTTCTGATTTTTGCAATGTTACGTAGATGGAAAAAAGCTGTCCTTGAAACAGTCTTGATATGTTCGTCAAAAGAGAGATCAGGGTCAAGAGTAACGCCGAGGTCCTTCACAGTTTTATTTGAGACGACTTTACAACCATCAAGATTAATTGTCAGATTTAACAGAAGATCTCTTTGTTTCTTGGGACCTAGAACAAGCATCTCTGTTTTGTCCGAGTTTAAAAGTAGAAAGTTTTCAGCCATCCACTTCCTTATGTCTGAAACACAGGCTTCTAGCGAGGGCAATTTTGGGGCTTCACCATGTTTCATTGAAATGTGTGTCATCCGCATAGCAGTGAAAGTTAACATTATGTTTTTGAATAACATCCCCAAGAGGTAAAATATATAGTGAAAACAATAGTGGTCCTAAAACGGAACCTTGAGGAACACCGAAATGCACAGTTGATTTGTCAGAGGACAGACCATTCACAGAGACAAACTGATATCTTTCCGACAGGTAAGATCTAAACCAGGCCAGAACTTGTCCGTGTAGACCAATTTGGGTTTCCAGTCTCTCCAAAAGAATGTGGTGATCGATGGTGTCAAAGGCAGCACTAAGGTCCAGTAGCACGAGGACAGATGCAGAGCCTCGGTCTGACGCCATTAAAAGGTCATTTACCACCTTCACAAGTGCAGTCTCAGTGCTATGATGGGGTCTAAAACCAGACTGAAGCATTTCGTATACATTGTTTGTCTTCAGGAAGGCAGTGAGTTGCTGCGCAACAGCTTTTTCTAAAATTTTTGAGAGGAATGGAAGATTCAATATAGGCCGACAGTTTTTTATATTTTCCGGGTCAAGGTTTGGCTTTTTCAAGAGAGGCTTTATCACTGCCACTTTTAGTGAGTTTGGTACACATCCGGTGGATAGAGAGCTGTTTATTATGTTCAACATAGGAGGGCCAAGCACAGGAAGCAGCTCCTTCAGCAGTTTAGTAGGAATAGGATCCAGTATGCAGCTTGAAGGTTTAGAGGCCATGATTATTTTCATCATTGTGTCAAGAGATATAGTACTAAAACACTTAAGTGTCTCTCCCGATCCCAGGCCCTCGCAGAGCTGTGCAGATCCAGGACAGCTAAGCCCTGGAGGAATACGCAGATTCAAAGAGGAGTCCGTAATTTGCTTTCTAATGGTCATGATCTTTTCCTCAAAGAAGTTCATGAATTTATTACTGCTGAAGTGAAAGCCATCCTCTCTTGGGGAATGCTGCTTTTTAGTTAGCTTTGCAACAGTATCAAAAAGAAATTTTGGATTGTTCTTATTTTCCTCGATTAAGTTGGAAAAGTAGGATGATCGAGCAGCAGTGAGGGCTCTTCGGTACTGCACGGTACTGTCTTTCCAAGCTAGTCGGAAGACTTCCAGTTTTGTGTGGCGCCATTTCCGTTCCAATTTCCTGGAAGCTTGCTTCAAAGCTCGGGTATTTTCTGTATACCAGGGAGCTTGTTTCTTATGACAAATGTTTTTCGTTTTTAGGGGTGCAACTGCATCTAGGGTATTGCGCAAGGTTAAATTGAGTTCCTCAGTTAAGTAGTTAACTGATTTTTGTCCTCTGACGTCCTTGGGTAGGCAGAAGGAGTCTGGAAGGGCATCATCCTTCATGCTACGCTCCAGGTATCCATCATGCTACGCTCCAGGTATCCGTCATTCTACGCTCCAGGTATCCGTCATGCTACGCTCCAGGTATCCGTCATGCCACGCTCCAGGTATCCGTCATGCTACGCTCCTGGTATCCGTCATGCTACGCTCCAGTATCTGTCATTCTACGCTCCAGGTATCCATCTTGCTACGCTCTAGGTATCCATCATGCAACGCTCTAGGTATCCATCATGCTACGCTCCAGGTATCCGTCATGCTACGCTCCAGGTATCTGTCATTCTACGCTCCAGGTATCCGTCACTCTAAGCTCCAGGTATCCATCATGTATTTCTCCAGGTATCCATCATGCTACTCTCCAGGTATCCATCATGCTACGCTCCAGGTATCCATCATTCTACACTCCAGGTATCCATCATGCTACGCCCCAGGTATCCATCCTGCTATGCTACAGGTATCCATCATGCTACGCTCCAGGTATCCATCATGCTACGCTCCAGGTATCCGTCATGCTACGCTCCAGGTATCCGTCATGCTACGCTCCAGGTATCCGTCATGCTACGCTCCAGGTATCCGTCATGCTAAGCTCCAGGTATCTAACTTGCTACACTCCAGGTATCCATCACGCTACGCTCCAGGTATCCATCATGCTACACTCCAGGTTTTCGTCATGCTACGCTCCAGGTATCCATCATGCTACGCTCCAGGTATCCATCATTCTACGCTCCAGGTATCCGTCATTCTACGCTCCAGGTATCCATCATGCATTTCTCCAGGTATCCATCATGCTACGCTCCAGGTATCCGTCATTCTACGCTCTATGTATCCGTCATGCTACACTCCAGGTATCCATCATGCTACACTCCAGGTATCCATCATGCTACACTCCAGGTATCCATCATGCTACGCTCCAGGTATTCATCAAGCTACACTCCAGGTATCCATCATGCATGCTCTAGGTATCCGTCATGCTACGCTCCAGGTATCCATCATGCTACGCTCCAGGTATCCGTCATGCTACGCTCCAGGTATCCGTAATCCTACCCTCCAGGTGTCCATCATGCTACGCTCCAGGTATCCGTCATTCTACGCTCCAGGTCTCCGTCATGCTACACTCCAGGTATCCGTCATGCTACGCTCCTGGTATCCGTCATGCTACGATCCAGGTATCTGTCATTCTACGCTCCAGGTATCCGTCATTCTAAGCTCCAGGTATCCATCATGTATTTCTCCAGGTATCCATCATGCAACGCTCCAGGTATCCATCATGCTACGCTCCAGGTATCCATCATGCTACACTCCAGGTATCCATCATGCTACGCCCCAGGTATCTATCCTGCTATGCTACAGTTATCCATCATGCTACGCTCCAGGTATCCATCATGCTACTCTCCAGGTATCCGTCATGCTACTCTCCAGGTATGCGTCATGCTACGCTCCAGGTATCCGTCATGCTACGCTCCAGGTATCCGTCATGCTACGCTCCAGGTATCCAACTTGCTACACTCCAGGTATCCATCACGCTACGCTCCAGGTATTCATCATGCTACACTCCAGGTATTCGTCATGCTACGCTCCAGGTATCCATCATGCTACGCTCCAGGTATTCATCAAGCTACACTCCAGGTATCCATCATGCTATGCTCCAGGTATCCGTCATGCTACGGTCCAGGTATCCATCATGCTACGCTCCAGGTATCCGTCATGCTACGCTCCAGGTATCCGTCATTCTACGCTCCAGGTATCCGTCATGCTACGCTCATAGTATTCATCAAGCTGCACTCCAGGTATCCTTCATGCTACCCTCCAGGTATCCATCATGCTACGCTCCAGGTATCCGTCATTCTACGCTCCAGGTATCCGTCATGCTACGCTCCAGGTATCCGTCATGCCACGCTCCAGGTATCCGTCATGCTACGCTCCTGGTATCCGTCATGCTACGCTCCAGTATCTGTCATTCTACGCTCCAGGTATCCATCTTGCTACGCTCCAGGTATCCATCATGCAACGCTCTAGGTATCCATCATGCTACGCTCCAGGTATCCGTCATGCTACGCTCCAGGTATCTGTCATTCTACTCTCCAGGTATCCGTCACTCTAAGCTCCAGGTATCCATCATGTATTTCTCAAGGTATCCATCATGCTACTCTCCAGGTATCCATCATGCTACGCTCCAGGTATCCATCATGCTACACTCCAGGTATCCATCATGCTACGCCCCAGGTATCCATCCTGCTATGCTACAGGTATCCATCATGCTACGCTCCAGGTATCCATCATGCTACGCTCCAGGTATCCGTCATGCTACGCTCCAGGTATCCGTCATGCTACGCTCCAGGTATCCGTCATGCTACGCTCCAGGTATCCGTCATGATAAGCTCCAGGTATCTAACTTGCTACACTCCAGGTATCCATCACGCTACGCTCCAGGTATCCATCATGCTACACTCCAGGTGTCCGTCATGCTACGATCCAGGTATCCATCATGCTACGCTCCAGGTATCCATCATTCTACGCTCCAGGTATCCGTCATTCTACGCTCCAGGTATCCATCATGCATTTCTCCAGGTATCCATCATGCTACGCTCCAGGTATCCGTCATTCTACGCTCTATGTATCCGTTATGCTACACTCCAGGTATCCATCATGCTACACTCCAGGTATCCATCATGCTACACTCCAGGTATCCATCATGCTACGCTCCAGGTATTCATCAAGCTACACTCCAGGTATCCATCATGCATGCTCTAGGTATCCGTCATGCTACGCTCCAGGTATCCATCATGCTACGCTCCAGGTATCCGTCATGCTACGCTCCAGGTATCCGTAATCCTACCCTCCAGGTGTCCATCATGCTACGCTCCAGGTATCCGTCATTCTACGCTCCAGGTCTCCGTCATGCTACGCTCCAGGTATCCGTCATGCTACGCTCCTGGTATCCGTCATGCTACGCTCCAGGTATCTGTCATTCTACGCTCCAGGTATCCATCTTGCTACGCTCCAGGTATCCATCATGCAACGCTCCAGGTATCCATCATGTTACCCTCCAGGTATCCGTCATGCTACGCTCCAGGTATCTGTCATTCTACGCTCCAGGTATCCGTCATTCTAAGCTCCAGGTATCCATCATGTATTTCTCCAGGTATCCATCATGCTACGCTCCAGGTATCCATCATGCTACACTCCAGGTATCCATCATGCTACACTCCAGGTATCCATCATGCTACGCCCCAGGTATCTATCCTGCTATGCTACAGTTATCCATCATGCTACGCTCCAGGTATCCATCATGCTACTCTCCAGGTATCCGTCATGCTACGCTCCAGGTATCCGTCATGCTACGCTCCAGGTATCCGTCATGCTACGCTCCAGGTATCCGTCATGCTAAGCTCCAGGTATCCAACTTGCTACACTCCAGGTATCCATCACGCTACGCTCCAGGTATCCATCATGCTACACTCCAGGTATCGTCATGCTACGCTCCAGGTATCCGTCATGCTACGCTCCAGGTATCCGTCATGCTACGCTCCAGGTATCCGTCATGCTACGCTCCAGGTATCCGTCATGATAAGCTCCAGGTATCTAACTT